>NW_006284096.1:51053-54973 GCF_000327345.1 Myotis davidii
TGTGTCCCTTGGTTATGCTTATATGCATGCATACAAGTCCTCTGGTCGATCTCTTAACACCCCCCTTCCCAACCTCCCTGGCCTTCCCTCTGGGGTTTGTGTACTTTTGTTAATGGAGGAAGGGGCCCACAATATAAAAGCACCTAGGGCCCACAAATGTCATAATGTGACCTGGTAGCAAGTGGAAGAACTGGGATCCAAACCTAGAGCCCCAGCTTTTTTAAAAAAATTACCTTTATTGTTGAAAGGATTACAGATGTCCCCCACTTTATAAAAATATATATTTTTATTGATTTCAGAGAGGAAGGGAGAGGGAGAAAGAGATAGAAACATCAATGATGAGAAAGTATCATTGATTGACTGCCTCCTGCATGCCCCCTACTATGGATCAACCCTGAAACCCAGGCATGTGCCCTGACTGGGAATCAAACCATGACCTCCTGGGCTCATAGCTTAAAGCTTAACCACTGAACCATGCCAGCTAGGCAGATGTCCCCTTTCCTCCCACCATTGAACCCCTCCACCCCATACCCACCCTTAGTCCTTCACCACACTATTGTCTGTATCCATGAGTTATGCATATATGCATGTAAATTCTTTGGTTAATCTCTTACCACCCCCACCACGACTCCCACCTTCCTTCTGAAATTTACCAGTCTGCTCCATGCTTCTATGTCTTTGAGTTTATTTTGTTCATTAGATTCCACAAGTGAGTGAGATCATGTGACACTTGTCTTTCTGTGAATGTCTAATTTCACTTAGCATAACAATCTTCAGGTCCTTCATGCTGTCTCAAAGGATAAGCTATTCTTCATTTTTATAGCTGCTTCTATTTCAACAGTTGTTTTGGCCTATTCAGTTTTGTGGGTTTTTTTTTTCATTCTTCCTGAATCAGTATTGGAAAATGGTATGGTATTTTTCTAGAAATTTGTCCATTTCATCCAGGTTGTCCGTTTTATTGGAATATAGTTGTTCATGGTATTTTCTTACAATCCTTTGTATTTCTGTGTTGTCAGTTGTTACTTTACATCTTTTGTTTCTGATTCTATTTATTTAGGTCCTCTCCCATTGTTTAGGTGCTCCTATATATGTTTACCAGGGTTATGTCCTCTCTTTGGATCAATTCCTTTAGTATTATGTAGTGACCTTTATTGTCTCTTGTAATGGCCATCATTTTGAAGTCTATTTTGTCAGATATGAGTATTGCTACCCCATCTTTTTTTTTCATTTCCATTTGTATGGAAATATTTTTCCTATCACTTCACCTTCATCCTGTGGGAGTCTTTTGTTCTGAGGTAAGTTTGTTGTAGAGAGCATATATATGGGTCATGTTTTCTTTTTCATATATACTGAAGCATAGTAACCTCCATCTTGTATAAAAAACTGCTGTTTGAAACTCTCTGCTATTGTTAGATAGTCCCTAGTCCTGTAAACTCTGTCATTATAAACTCTGTCACTTTAAGACAGTCTGTTATTCTGTAAAATGACTTTGTATTTAGTTCAAATAATAGAACACGATAAACTTAACTGTCTGACCTCGCAAGCTAGCCATCCAATGTAATAGACTAAAATAGACTAATACTGATAATAATTGCCATTTATACCAAGTACTAACTCATTATGTATTCAAGGTTACAAACTGACTGTAGCAATAACCTATACAGAGGTCTTTGTGAAACCTACAGACAAAGAAGCTCAAAAGGTATAAATATGAGACACTTCCTCTATGTCAGGGCTCAGAGATTTGGAAGAGAGACACCTTCTTCTGAGCCACATGCAATAAACGACTCCTAATTAATTGGCTTATTAAGGCATCTTGTATCTCATTCGCTGATTTATGATACAACAATAGTATATATATTTTTTATTTCAGGGAGGAAGGGAGAGAAGAGAGATAGAAACATCAATGATGAGAGAGAATCATTGATCAGCTGCCTCCTGCACGCCCCACACGGGATCGAACCCACAGCCCGGGTATGTGCCCCGACCAGGAATCGAACCATGACCTCCTAGTTCACAGGTTGATGTTCAAGCACTGAGCCATGCCATCTGGGCTATGGGTCATGTTTTCTTATCCATTCAGCTACCCTATGTGTTTTGATTGGAGCATTTAATCCATTTATATTTAAGGTTGTTATTGATAGGTAATTATTTATTGCCATTTTTATTCCTTATGCCTATGTTTCTCTCTATATATATTTCTTATTACTATCACAGCAGTCCCTTTAACGTTTCTTGCAATGCTGATTTGCTGATATATTCCTTTAGCTTTTTTTTTGTCTGGGAAGCTCTTTATTTCACAATCTCTTTTGAATGATAGACTGGCTGGATAGATTAGCCTTGGTTTCAAATCCTTGCTTTTCATTGCTTTGAATACTACATGCCATGCCCTTCTGGCCTATAAAGATTCTGATGAAGTCCCTGTAACTTTGAGCTGTAGAAAACAGTAGGGATTGTGGCTGAGTGACACAGATGCTCCTGGAGCCTCAGGTAGGTCTTTTTAAAGATCCTGCATAAGGACCTACACAGTCCTGTTGCCTATGAGCTCCAGTGCTGGGCAGCAGCTTTGGGGGATCCAGGGACATACGAGGAGGAACTGGATTATTTGGCATTGGAGCAGGAACTTAGAGGCGGCCTTCTCCCTGACAGGGGTGTTCACAGCGGTCATTGTTCCTGTGCTCAGATCTCCCCAATCACAGAGCTGACTGACATAAACATATCTGAGTTTCCATCAGTCTGGCCCACACTGTTCACTCTGCCTTGGTGATTCCCTGAGACCCCACCCCAAGCCAAGCTCTTTGTAGTGGTTTTGCCATATAAATGGCCTGTCCTAGCTCAGGCTTCAGACTTTTCTAAAATCTCTGAAAAATCAGCACCTGGAATCAATGTGACCCAGACCCATTAACAAAAGGCCCAAGACCTGGAACTAGCACCAGCGTGCCTTGCCTCACAGCTGGGCCTCGCCTGAGCACTTCCAAACTGAATACAAGTAGAAGCCATCTGCATATCTCTCTGTAGAGCCTAATGGGTTACCCAGGCAGTAGCTGACTTTGCACATCCCAGGAGGCCCCAGAGCCAGTGCATCCAGTGGACAGCTTCAGACCATACCAAATTATAACTCTACACATCCATAAGTGACCCACTCCAAGGGCAGACTCAGTGAACACAAAAGCCCCACATAGGGGTGTTTCCTGCACAGCAACTCTCCCATTATAGTTGAAGCTGGTCCTCACAGCCAATTGGCCTGGAGGTGAATTCCTTCCAATGATACCAACAGTAATCAAGTCTCAACTACAAGACTGTGCACATGGCCCACACAGGGGTGCACCTAGAGTACCCAGGTCAGGTTATTGGGAGACTGAGCCACTGGGCCCTACAGGACACCTACTACACAAGGCTACTCTACCAGTTCCAGGAGACATAACACCTCTACATAATACATATAAACAAACACAGGGAAGCAGCCAAAATGCGAGACACAGAAACATGTCACAAATAAAAGAAATGGAAGCAAGCAAACTACTGGATACAGAGTTCAAAACAATGGTTATAAGGTTGCTCAAGGATATTAATGAGAGCTTCAAGGGATTTAATGAGGACTTCAAGGGATTTAGTGAGACTTTCAAGAATCTGAGTGAGAATTTCAAAGACCTAAAAAAGGACCAGTCAGAAATTAAGCATACACTAACTGAAATACAGAATAATTTACAAGGATTCAACAGTAGAGTAGAGGATTCCTAGAATCAAATCAATGAATTGCAACATGAGGAAGCAAAAAACATCCAATCAGAAGAGCAAGAAGAAAAAATAATCCAAAAATATGAAGATAGTGTATGGAGCCTCTGGGACAACTTCAAGTGTACCAATTTTATGGGGGGACCAGAAGGAGAAGGAAGAGAGCAAGATATTGAAAACCTATT
>NW_006284096.1:55028-58407 GCF_000327345.1 Myotis davidii
GGAGTGGCAAGAAATATTCAAAGTGATGAAAAGCAAGGACCTACAACCAAGATTACTCTATGCAGCAAAACTATCACTCAGAATTGAAGGTCAGCTAAAGAGCTTCACAGACAAGAAAAAGTTAAAGGAGTCCATCGCCACCAAACCAGTATCACATGAAATGTTGAAAGGTATTCTTTAAGAAGAGGAAGAAGGAGAAGAAAAGGAAGATAAAATATGAACAATAAAATGGCAATAAATACATATCTATCAACAATTGAATCTAAAAATCAAAATAAGTGAGCAAGAGATCTAATGAACAAAATATGCTGATGAATAAAATAGAATCAGAGGCATGGAAACATGGAACAGACTGACAAATCTTAGAGGGAAGGGGGGAGGCAGATACAGGAAGCGATTAACCAAAGATCTTATATGCATACTAGAGGTCCAGTGCATGAAATTTGTGCACTCAGGGAGGTCCTTCAGCCCGGCCTGTGCCAGCCGTGAGCCCAGCTTCTGGCTAAGTGGCGCTCCCCCTGTGGGAGCGCACTGACCACCACAGGGAAGCACCTGAGTTGAGCGTCTGCCCCCTGGTGGTCAGTGTGCATCATAGTGAACGGCATTCCACCATTCAGTTCGATTTGCATATTAGCCTTTTATTATATAGGATTATATAGGATATGCATTACCTATAGACAAAGACAATGGGGTAGTGAAGACTTGGGGTGGGGCAGGAACCAGGTGGAGGGGGCAATAGGGGAAACAGGGGACATCTGTAATACTCTCAACAATAAAGATTTAAAAACAATACAAAACAGATCAGACTATCAATCTCCTGAGGGAAAGTAGGGCAATACAAAACAAATACAGCATAGGAAATGTAGTCAGTAATATTGTAATAACTATGTGCGGTGTCAGATGGGTACTAGACTTATTGGGGTGATCACTTTATGTTATATAAATGTCTAATCACTACATTGTACACCTGAAACTATTGTATGTTAACTGCAATAAGCCAGTCAAAGAAAGACAAATACCATATGATTTCACTTATATGTGGAATCTAATGAACAAAATAAACTAATAAACCTAATAGAAACAGAGTCAAAGATACAGAGTACAGACTGAGAGCTCTCAGAGGTGAGGGGTTGGGAGGGGTGTAAAAAAGCAGAAGGGATTAAGCAAAAGTAAAAAATAACTCATAGACATAGACAACAGTATTGTGATTACTAGAGGGAATGGGGGTGGGATGGGGGAAAGTAGAAGAGGGTCAAGGGGGGATAAATGGTTACAGAAGAGACTTGACTTTGGTGGTGAAGCAAACAAAAAAAACACACAAAAAAACCCAATTATTTTTTAAAAATAAATAAAAGCAGAAGAAGTGCCTGACCCAAGGTCATAGACTATGCATATAGTGGAGCTGGGAATAATTGGGGGGTGATAAAAAACTGAAAGAACTAGAGATGTCTGCTTCAAAATAGAGAAGATTCAGGAACTACGGTAGTTGTATTTTAGTAACCACCATCCACACTTACTCTTTCTGCAGAGCCTCTTTTTCCAGGCCTCTATACAGTAAGCAGCTAATTTCTTCTTCAAGACCTCTAAGGGAAGAAAGATAAAAGGGACCAATAGGCACAGACAATCTAGCTTTCCTACCAAGAAACACAGGCATCACTCTCTGCCTAGGGCAGGCCTTGATTCCATCACAGAGACAGGCCCGGAGTCAGGAAATGCCATCTAATTGTAAAACTCTAACCCGTAATTCAGACAAGAGTTTGGAAGGCGCATGATCAAAACTCAGCATAGTCCTGGGTATCTTGTCCATAGGGAGAGAATGTATTTGTGGTTCTCAGTCCTGCCTGAGCAACAGAATCACCTAGGGCCGTGGTCGGCAAACTCATTAGTCAACAGAGCCAAATATCAACAGTACAATTGAAATTTCTTTTGAGAGCCAAATTTTTTAAACGTAAACTATATAGGTAGGTACATTGTTATTAACTTAATCAGGGTACTCCTAAGCTGGCCTTTGCTAAAAACGTCCTCATTTTATAATAATAAAGCCAACACAAAATAATTACAATTCTTAAATTGATGACAAAAATACCTGTAGGATTTGCAGCTGGTTGAAAAAAATACAGGTAACTTTATGCTTCGAGTAGGTACTTTTGTCACCTGCAAGTGATTTGCGGACGTGACTAGCACTAACCACTGTACAACGAGACTGCTGACTGACTGGCTCACTCAACTCCTGCATGAATCACGCGCACCTCCCCTGCGCTGCGTATCCTGGGGCCGTCTGTGCCGCGCGTCTGTCTCCGGTTGCCTGACCTGACCCGACCCGACCGACATCCCCCACTTCTTCTAATGCCACTTCTTCAAAATAGACTCGCCCAGGCCGAAAACTGACTTCTGCACATGGGCCATGAAGTTTCAATCACACTGTACGTGTGCACCCGCACGTGGTATTTTGTGGAAGAGCCACACTCAAGGGGCCAAAGAGCCCCATGTGGCTCGGGAGCCACGGTTTGCCGACCACTGACCTAGGGATTAAATACGGATTTCCTGGGCCCCTCTCAAGAATCTGTGTTTTAAACAAATGATTCAGGCATGCAGCCAGGAGTGAAAAGCCCTTAACCCAGTAGTTCTCAAGTTTGAGCTTAAATCAGAATCACCTGGAAGGCTTTTTCAAAACACAAATTGCTGGGCCCCATCCCCAGCGCTTTAGATTTGCTTGGCCTGAAGAGGCGCCCAAGAATTTGAATTTTCCCCAATTTCCCAGGTGATGTTGATGTTATTGGTTCAGGAGCACACTCTATGAACAACTGGAATAGCCTATCTTAGTTTGATCTTGATGTCAAATAATTCCTATGGCCTCTTCTTCAGTTTGTCCCTGCAAGGAATAACTGCTGAGGGAATTGGAATTAGCCACTATTGGCTAATCTCAAGTCGATCTCTACTCTGCATAGCACTGCAGAAAATCATCAGCTCACATTCCTCTCCAGATCACCAAGGTTGGAGCTCCAGTGGCGCAATCGGTTAGCGCGCGGTACTTATAAGATCACCAAGGTTAAGCAGAGGGTGACACACATACACACACCTCAGACCACTTGCTTCCTAATGGAAAAATTTTCTTACACAACTTCTGGCCCCTGCAGATCAGGGCTGGCCCAGCAGGGAACAGCAATATTTAACCCACTCTAGAGTGCAACTGAGGGACCTGAATCTCCATGCAAATAGGTCAGCAACCAAATGAACAGTTTTCCAGCAGAAGATAAGCTTAACCTTGATAACAGAAGCCTAATCTTGTCACATTTACAAGGGTTACTATGCCTCAGGAGAACTCTTGAGTTTCTATTCCAAGGCTGATGATCCTATTGTTTTTACCCCCATGTCCTTC
>NW_006284096.1:58452-58885 GCF_000327345.1 Myotis davidii
ATTCCTGAGCTTGTACAAAGAAGTAGGGAAAAGGGGACTTTTCTCAGGAAAATGTGGGAAAAAATTCCAGTGAGGCTTTTTAGAGAATAGGGTTTCATGACTCACATAGAACCTGAGAGTATGACATTCCTACACTATCTGCGAAAGGCACTCTAACAAATAGCCTGTTGAAATATTGCCATGAATTAAACTATACATAGCTTGTCATTATTATCCTATCTAATAAAAAAGAAACATGGTAATTGGCATACGACCGCTACCCTTCCCATTGGCTAATCAGCGAGATGTGCAAATTAACTGCCAGCCAAGATGGCGGCCGGCAGCCAGGAAGCTTAAACTGAACATGAGGCTTGCTTGCATCAGTGACGGAGGACTCCAACGTTCCCCGCCTGCCTTGCCGGCCTCTGAGCCTGCAGTTTGACCATTGTAACAA
>NW_006284096.1:59582-67186 GCF_000327345.1 Myotis davidii
ACCATCGACCCTGCCTTGAGTGTGACAGGGGGCGGTGCCCCAACCCCCCAATCGGCCCTACCCTGAGCGTGACTGAGGGTGGCATCTCAACCTCCCGATCCGCCCTGCTTTGTGCATGACAGGGGGTGGCACCCCAACTCCCCAATCGGCCCTGCTCTAAGCCCGACCGGGTGCTGGACCTAGGGATTGGGCCTGCCCTCTGCCACCCAGGAGCAGGCCTGAGCCAGCAGGTCGTTATCTCCCGAGGGGTCCCAGACTGCGAGAGGGCACAGGCCAGGCCGAGGGACCCCCCTGCCCCCCAAGTGCACAAATTTTTGTGCACCGGGCCTCTAGTCCTATATAATAAAAGGGTAACATGCTAAGTGTCCAGTCAACTGATCAGCCGTTCAATCAATCAAAGCATAATATGCTGATGATTTTCTAAGGCCACTCAACCACTCACTATGATGTGCACTGACCACCAGGGGGCAGATACTCTGACCAGTAGGTTAGCTTGCTGCTGGGGTCTGGCCCATCAGGACTGAGAGAGATAGGCTGGACATGCCTTGGAGCCTCCAACAGTCCTCCCGCTGCTGGCCACCCAGAAAACGGCCCAATCCCACAGGCCAGGCCAAGGGACCCCACTGGTGCATGAATTCATGCACTGGGCCTCTAGTTATTCTTAATATATGATGTTTTGTCTGTAAAATTGGGAGGAGTGCTTCCATTTCTACTCTTGGAAGTTTTTTGACAGTGACATTATTTGAAAATTTTCCTGGGTATGGGGGAGATGAGAAAGGAGGTGATCCATAGTGCCTGCTCTAGTCTGAGAGGTTCTATGGAACTTGATGCCCAGAAAAGATACCTCAAAATTGCTTAGCACTTTATGATTTACAACCCTGTCACATAATCTCTATGGATTTCTACAGAAGAGGAAAGGAGGCCCAGAGAGATAACATGACGTGGCACTCAGTGAGTGGTATGTATGATCAAGATTCAAATCCAGATCTCTCGATCTAAAATCCAGTGCTCTTAACACATCAGCACAAGTGGTACAAATACAGACCTTGATACCTGCTTCCCAAGGCTACTGCATGGACTGTGGATAATGTGGCCCAGAGTGCTCTCTAGAATTCTACCCCTTCCTTCCAATTGCTTACTTCTGGCATTTCTAAGGTGTGGTGAAACCCAACAAAGAACCACGGCAGTGATCTAAGTGAAAATTAACTGTAAACTTGTATATGCTATCTTAGAGAGTTTATTAGACTGCGATTGGAAACTTTTAAAGCACTGTGATAATTTAACATATTCTGACAGTAGTTATAGCAGCACCTAACTTAGGATGTATGGGGATTGCCAAATTCTTGCCCCTCCAAGTTTTATTGAGATATAATTGACAATAACATTATATAAGCTTAAGGTATACAATACAATAATTTTGACTTATGTATATGTTTTGAAATGATAATCATAATAAGTTTAGTTAACATCTATCACCATCACCTCACAGTTAGAAAATGATTTTTCCTTGTGGTGAGAACTTTTAAGATCTACTCTCTTAGCAACTTTCAAATATACAAAAGAGTATTGTTAGCTATAGTCATCATATTGTACATTACATCCCCAGAAATTATTTGTTATAACTGGAAGTTTGTACCTTTTTACCACCTTCACCCCATTCCTTCACCCTCACCCCCACTTCTGGCAACCATAAATCTGATCTCTGTTTTTATGAGTTTGGTTTTTTTGTTAGATTCCACATATAAGCAAGTTTATACAGTATTTGTCTCTCTGTGTAACTTATTTCACTCAGCACAATGTCCTCAAGGTTATTTCAAATGGCAGAATTTCCTTATTTTTTATGGCTGAATAATATTCCATTATACATATACACCATATTTTCTTTACCCATTCACCCATTGCTGGACACTTAGAATGTTTCTATATCCTGGCTACTGTGAATAATGCTGCAATGAACACGGGGGCTCAGATATTTCTTCAGATCCCAAATTGTTAAGAGCTGCTTAAGTTATTGGGTATAGCTAGAAAGATATAACCAGTAAAGAACAAGGTTTGTTGGCTGATATGAAAATAAATGCTATGCCACCTCTGTGTAATACCACTGTCTATGGTGAAATTTCTGAATTAGTTACTTTAAAGGAAAAATTTTATTTTCTTGATCCCCCCCCCCAAACTCTAGTAATGCCATCTATCTCTTGGTACAATTCTGGGGAAAGATTTTTCCTCATAATTCCCTCTATATTGCTTGGATGCTAATCAAATGTCAAGGAAAGCAACATACCTGTGAGAAGCTCTTAGTACTCATTCCTGTTGCCCATCTTTCAGTAGTCAGATTTTCTCTAAACTAAGAAACTTCTTTCTTGGGAAGCTTCAAAACCTCAAGATGATTGCAATGAGCTCTTAAGACATGTGACCAAAAGTAAGAAGCATTTTCTTCCTCTTCAGACCTCGTGCTTCTTCCTTTTTTCCCCCTGTGTTTTTTAGTTTTATTTTGGTTTCTAACTAGTTCATTTTGGGGAAGCTAAGGGAGTGTTCCCAGAAGTGCCAAACTCCTGCTTGGTGTTTATTGCAAAACAGATATTTAGTGAGAAGGTTTTATCTTGTGCCCATCACAAGTTCCTCCAGATTTCTTGCTCCCTGGGAGCTCTTGTGGTCGCTCAGTTGGTTCAAGCCCTGTGTTGGAAGCAGTTCTAGCCAACATACCTGGAATTGAACATGTGAATTGGTAGAGAGAGGCCTTTCTTCCCTTGTTTGTTTCCTGAAACTGCTGTGCTTCTTCAACTAGGTCTCAGGTATGTTTGAGCCTTGAAATCAGGCTGTGTAATTCTGCTTCTTTCCCCTCTGACACCTCCTTTGTTTGCCACAAACTTGACTGCCTATTGAAGAGATTACCCATGTTGTTCTTTGGCTTGGGGTGTACAACAACCCATTTACAGGGCCAGCCCTTGGCAGAACTAGGAGTTTCGAGCCAGGTCTGGATAGTTTAACTTTAGTACTCCCTCCTTCACATATCTCTATAGTATCAAGGGCAAGATCGCCTTCTCCTATGTGTGTTACAGTCCAGAAACTTGGGGATCCACCCTCTTTTGACAGCCCAGTGCTTCTTACCTTTAATGCTGGGGTCTAACCCCAGCAGGTCCAGGGGTTCCCCATAGGTGTGGGTGGAGTCAGCGAAGAAGGAATTACACAGAGACAGCGTTCAGTTGATCAGCAGCCTAGCCAGGATCTCTAGCCAAGTTCTGGTCAGGATCTCCAGCGAAGTTCTGGTTTGGAACTCCAGCCAGGTTCTGTGTCCATGTTCTCTTGCTAGGTTCTCCAGCCAGGTTCTCCAGGTTATCCAGCCAGGTTCTGTAGCCATGTTCCCTTGCTAGGTTCTCCAGCCAGGTTCAGTCACCAGGTTCTAGTCAGGTTCTCTTGCCATGTCCTATCCAGGTTCTGTAGCCAGGTTCTGTCTCTAGGATCTTCAGCCAGGTTCTCTTGCTAGGTTCTGTCTCTAGGTTCTGTTGCCAGTTTCTGTCCAGGATCTTTTGCCATGTTCTCTCCAGCAAAGTTCTTCTGTCTCTAGGTTCTGTGTAGCTTCTGTCTTCTAAGTTCTGTCTTCTAAGATCTGTGTCAAGAAGGCCTACTCCTGCATGAATTTTCATTCATCGGGCCTCTAGTTAAGAAATAAAGCTTATTTCTTTTCTGGGCTGGACTGTGACAATGTAGTCAATAGAAGACTATGAATTGATACTCATCCATGTTTCTAACTCTATCTCTCTCCCTTCCTCTCTGTAAAAACTCAATAAAATATATTTAAAAAAAAAAGAACAGTATGCCATATACGCCAGGTCCCTTGAAACATATGCTGTGCAGATGTTTCTTCCCTGCAGCAACTGTGTCAAGCAGCAAGGATGGACTGGCTCCTGGCACTTTAAGTACTGAAACCACAACATTTCAATAGAAGTGAAGCTCAGAAAAAGAGACGACAGCAGAATAATATATTTTGCAATAACATCATAATGGGTAGAGTGTGGGATATACCTGGACAAAAGGTTGTGTTTTCTGGATGAGGAGAAGCACCCCTGAGACTCATGGCAATGCCTTCTTTGGTGGGGGAGAGTCTCTCCTTGGGCTTTTTCAATACTCTCATTCATACTAGGTACCATCTCTTGAATAATAATAATAGTTACTGGCAAAAATTAGGGAGCACTTATCATATTCCAGGCACATGTAAGTGCTTTATATGTGTTTACACAGTTAACAAACTCTATGAGGTACATATTACTTTTCCAGTTTTTAAATGAGGAAACTGAGGCACAGAATACGAAGTAGCCCTAGATCACCCAGCCAGTAAGAAACAAAGCTGTGATGGTATCTCCGTTCACCAGTCACCCATGTGGCTTCTATTGATCCTATGTACTTTGTGCTGGTGGGCTGAGCTAGTGTCTCCTCCTCCTTGGGACTCTGGCACTATCTTGCTCAATGCACTGACAGCTCTTCTGAACTTTCTGGATGTTCCCTGAGGCCTACACCTTTTAAAAATTATTTATTTTAGCTGAGACAATTTTAAAAACCACAAAAAAATTAAAAGTATAAAGTCACAGTAAGTAACACCACTCCTAAAACAGTCTTTTCATTCATCTTTCTGGGAGTACTATTCCTGGGGATTTTTCTTTTATTTGTCTACCTATTTATTCATTTATTTATTTTAAAAATATGTTTTTATTGATTTTTTTAAGAGAGAGAGAGAAACATTGATGTGAGAGAGAAACATCAATTGGCTGTCTCCTGCATTCCCCCCACTGGGAATCAAGTCTGAAACCTGGGCATGTGCCCTGACCGGGAATCAAACCGTGACCTCCTGGTTCCTAGGTTGATGCTCAACCACTGAGCCATGCTGGCCGGGCCTGAGTCAGTTCTTGATAGTGTAGATTCAATCTCTTCAGAATTCAATAGTTTCCCAAGGTTCTCTTGGCTATCATTAGGGGAAAGAAACAAATTCTGCACCCCTGACCTGGAATCAAACAGGTGACCTTTTGGTGCATGGGATGACCAAATTGAGCAATACCAGCCAGAGCCTGGGAGATTTTTCTTAGTAAAACGGTCTTCATTTGCCTACCAGCAAGACATCTTCCTCTTCCTTGCCACTCAGAGATTGCTTCTTTACATATTTCTTTCCAGAAACCATTTATGATCAGTTCTCTCAGCTAAACTGCAAGAAAGGCAAGATTAAAGCCACACTCTGGCTCATCATGTAAGTAATTTATAGAAAAAATTCATGGTGCTGGTAAGTGCTGTTTTTGTGGACAAATATACCAGAATGCTGATCTGGATGCTGTCTGAATTAAAAGCTCTTTCAACTAAACAGCCTATAAACCAATGAAGTGTGATGCTACAAACAAAAAACATCTATTTTTATGCATTTTATTATGTACCTAAAATAATAAAGAATTTATCTTTGTCAGATGCTTTTCTTAAATCAGTGCACAACTCCATCCTACATCTCCTGGGTCTGACTGGAGCCATCCAATTTCCAAGTCTGCACTACTGGAGAAATACCTGGAAGAGGAAAGGAGAAGGGAAAATGGTATATCAATTTATTTTTGCAAATATATTTTTATTGATTTCAGAGAAGAAGGGAGAGGGAGAGATTGATAGAAACATCAGAAATGAAAGAGAGCCCTAACTGGTTTGGCTCAGTGGATAGAGTGTCGGCCTGCGGACTGAATGGTCCCAAGTTCGATTCCGGCCAAGGGCATGTACCTTGGTTGCGGGCACATCCCTGGTAGAGGGTGTGCAGGAGGCAGCTGATCGATGTTTCTCTCTCATCAATGTTTCTGGCTCTCTATCCCTCTCCTTTCCTCTCTGTAAAAAATCAATAAAATATATTTTAAAAAAAGATGAGAGAGAATCATTGATCAACTGCCTCCTGCATGCCCCCTACTGGTGATACAGCCTGCAACCTAGACATGTGCCCTGACTGGAAATCAAACCATGACCTCCTAGTTTATAGGTCGATGCTCAATTAGTGAGCCATGCTGGTTAGGCGAAAATGGTATATTTAGAATTGATTTATATATCATTAGAGGGCCGGCACACGAAATTAGTGCATGGGTACAGTCCCTAGGCCTGGCCTGCAATCAGGGCCATCTTTCCCAGCTGCCCACAGCTGGCCCACCCCCTGCTGCCACCCACCCCCAGTTCCCAGTTCGCCATTGGGTAATAGGTGCCTGATGGCTGGGGGAAGGGACTGAGGGGCCGCGGGTGGTTTGCAGGCTGGTCACACCCCTAATCGGGGTGAGGGTCCCCACAGGAGACAGGGAAAGCCTGGGCGAGGGGCCATGGGTGGTTTGCAGGCCAGCCACACCCCTGATCGGGATGGGAGTCCTCGCTGGGGGGCAGGACCAGCCTGGGCGAGGGGCCACCAGCAGTTTGCAGGCCAGTCATGCCCTCGATCAGGGTGTGGGTCCCACCTGGGCGAGGGGTTGTGGGCGGTTTGCAGGCCAGCCAAACCCCCAATTGGGGTTGGGGTCCCTGCTGGGGGGCGGGGTCAGCCTGGGCAAGGGGCCACAGGCAGTTTACAGGCCAGTCATGCCCTCAATTGGGGTGGGGGTCCCCTCTGGGGGGGTGGGGATGGCCTGGGCTTGGGGCTACTGAGGGTTTGCAGGTCGGCCACATCCCCAGCTTTGTCAGGAAGGACACCCGGAATGACATCTGGAAGACTTCCTGTCTATCCAATCTAATTAGCATATTACCCTTTTATTAGTATAGATACTGTGATAACTCCTCTCAGGAACAGGAGCATGGGAGGTGGTCAATTCTTGACTTCTCTCCTACAAAATTCACAGTGAAGATGTCACTACATGGTCTTTCAAAAACACTGTCAAAGTATGGAGCTTCTTTTTTTTAAATATGTGTTTTATTTATTTTAGAGAGGCGGGGGGAGGGAGAGAGAGAGAGAAACATTGATGTGAGACACTTCAATTGTTTGCCTCCCACACACACTCCGACTGCAGCTAGAGATCAGGGCCAGGGATCAAACCTGCAACGCAAGTACATGCCCTTTACTGGGAATTGATGTGTGAGGACCAGAACTCTAACCACTTAGCAACACTGGCCAGGGCCATTTCATTCTTTATTTTATGGCCAAGTAACATTCCATTGTACATATATACAACTTTTTTATCTAGTCATTAGATAGCATTTTTTTCCTTTTTATTGATTTTATTGTAGGTTAACAAAGTTATGTAGGTTAGACAGCATTCTTAAAAAGACAAAATTATAAAGACAGAAAGCAGATCAGTATTTTCCAAAAGTTAGGAATGAAGGGAAGGTGTGGTAAAAGAATAAAATGAGGGAGTTTTGGGAGGTGAGAGAACTATTCTTTTTTTAAAAAAAATTATTATTTATTTATTTATTTTTAAATTAAATCTTTATTGTTCAGATTATTACAGTTGTTCCTCTTTTTCCCCCCATAGTTCCCCTCCACCCAGATCCCACTCCACTAAAAATAAACATTTGGTATTTTTCTTTCATTGACTTGCTTATTTCCCTTAGCATAATGCTTTCCAGTTCCATCCATGCAGTCACAAATGGTAAGTATTCCTTCTTTTTTACAGCAG
>NW_006284097.1:0-258 GCF_000327345.1 Myotis davidii
GGGTTGAGGAGCCCCCCCCTGTCACCCACAGAGGAGGGCCCATCAGGGGGTTTGGGAGCTCCCCCCATCATTCACAGAGTAGGGCTGATAGGGGAGTTGGGGCACCACCCCCTGTCACACACAGAGCAGGACGGATCAGGGCATTGGGACGCCGCCACTCTCACACTCAGGGCAGGGCCGATGGGGAGGTTATGGCTCTACCCTGTCACAGAGCAGGGCCCCTTAGGGGGGAGGGGTTGGGGCGCCACACCCTGTCAC
>NW_006284098.1:0-5574 GCF_000327345.1 Myotis davidii
TTGTAATACTTTAAGCAATAAAAAATAAAAAAAGGAAAAAAAAGAATTCAAACTGTGATTGGTAGGTTAAGAGCTATATTTGAAAAAGCAGATGAGAATAAAGTGGTAATTAATGTAAAAAGAATGTAAGCTAAGAGATGTTAAAAGAAATCCTTGAAGAAAAGGGAAAACGATATCAAATAATTTCTTTGAAGGAATAGTAACAAAAATGTATTGGGTAATATTAACATTTGATAAGTGAAATTAATGATGGAAATGCCACAAGGGGAAGAGAGAAATGGAGAATACCTTGTTATACTGTACTTGAATTATGTGTGATATTCAGTCATTTAAAAGTGAGTTTAGATTATTCTAAATTGTATATTATAAACCTTGAGGCAATGACTAAAGTTGTCTAAAAGTGTATGAATAATAAAATACAATAATATACAATGGTTAATTAAAACAGGTATCAGGAAAAAATGCAAAGAACAAAAACAATAAATAGAAAACAATTACAAATGTGATGTCTATTAATTTAATTATTAATTATGTTAATAATTTCTTTACATGTCAATAATCTAAACACATTAAATAAAATAGAAATTTTGTAGTATAAGAGCTTTGATTATAAATGCTTGACATTAAGCTTTTGATTGTTGAGGCTTCCATTTCAAATACATTTATTATGAATAAACATATTGTCAATTATATGCAGCCTCTCCATTCTCAGTGGAAGATCCTTTCCAAATACAGTAGAAGCAATCTGTCCACCCCCAGTGGTAGTTATTTCACACCCCTACTGGTAGCATCCTTTACACCTCTGTCCAGAAAAATTAACCCTGTATGAGTCATATTTTGTACTTCATCTTTAGAAGACTGTGGTACTAGAATCTATTTATATTTCTAGAAGCAAAAAGCGATGGGTACTGAGAAGAATCAGCATTGTCTTCGATTATGTAAGAATGTCCAAACCTGTAGAGATAAGAGTTTTTGTGAAACATGTACCAAAATGTGTCCCACAGAGAGCAAATTTTAAATGCTGAAGCTGCCTTGGTTTAATGTAGAGGAACAAATTCAAAGGCTTAGAAAAACTGGAATGTTAGAGTAGATTTCTCATTTAAGTCCAACACTGGAAAACCAGAAAACATACCTTTATACTATATTGCGGGAAGTAAATTTTTTTTAAAAAAATATTTTATTGATTTTTTAACAGACAGGAAGGGAGAGAGATAGTTAGAAACACCGATGAGAGAGAAACATTGATCTGCTGCCTCCTGCACATCTCCTACTGGGGATGTGCCCGCAACCAAGGTACATGTCCTTGACCAGAATCAAACCTGGGACCTTTCAGTCCGCAGGCCGACGCTCTATCCACTGAGCCAAACAGGTTTTGGCGGGAAGTAAATTTTTGAGGGGAATCTTAACATCCTTGAAGAGTTCTGTGATCACTCTTTTCTTCACGCCAGACCTTACAGCGTGAACTGTAGTCACTGAATTGGATAGACTAAATGCAATGGGAGCAATTGAACCCAGGGGTGGCAGGGACCAAGTGGAGGCACTCACCCACTAAGGCAAGATGGGCATGGGTATCATAATAGCAGAGTCAAAACATAAATCATAATAATGTGACTCTGGCATTTATTAATGACATTAGCTAGTTAATTATGGTGATCCTAGAAGTAAAATAGATATAAAGCCTTCTGAATTCTTACATGGTACTTCATGTGCATAAACAGAAAAAAATATTAGTTCAGGTGAATAAATGTCTAACTCAAATCATAAAACAGAGTAACATCATAACCAATTACCAAACTTGAATCACTTTCAAGACTCATATCCCCTTGAATAAAGAGCAGACTGGTACCCCTTAAGGAAGTAACCTGGTACATTGCCCAAAATGGATCTTTCTTCCAGGATTCTCCAAAGGGACCTTTTTCCCTTTATCCAGGTGTTTGAACATTTAGGAAGAGGACATAATCAGTCCTTTTAGCAACTCCTGGGCACTGGCTCTGTGCTAAAACTAATTCTAGGAGACCTAAAATATCACTGTGGTCCATCAGTCAGAGTAAGGGCTTATGGAAAACAGGAAATCAATGGAGTTTTAGCCCAGGTCCATCTCACAGTGGGCCCAGTGATTCCCCAAATCCAACTTGTGGTACTTTTCCCAATTCCAGAATGCAAAATTAGAATAAATTTACTTGACACCTGGCAAAATCCCTAACCTGTGAAGTGGAAAATTTAATTGTGGCAAAGAACAAGATGGAAGCCACTATAACTGGCTCTATCTGTGAAAATAGTAACTTAAAAGCAATACTTCATTTTTGGAGTTGATTGAAAATTAGTGTTATTATCAAGGACTTAAAAGATGTAGGGGTGGTAATTTCCACCATTTTCTCATTTAACTTGACTATCCATACAAATGGATTTTAGAGAATGACAGTGTTTATCCTAATCTTAATTAGTGGTAACTTCAATTGTATCTGCTGTACTAGATATGGTTTCATTGCTTGAACAAATTGGCACATTGGGCATGTAGCTATTAATGTGGCAAAATCCTGTCTCTCCATCCTTGTCAGTAAGACCACAAGAAGCAGTTTTATTTTAGTTGGCAAGGTTCCCAATGCAGTTTTTCTTTCTTACTTCAGAGGTATATCAACTTTCCAGGGCTATGTCATAATTTAGTTTATAGAGATCTTGATCACTTTTCCCATTCATAGATAGCACAGTTACATTACTTTGATGACATTATGCTGAATAGACCTAATGGTGAAGAAATAGCAACTACTCTAGACTTATGGGTAAGACATTTGCATGTCAGAATGTGGGGAATAGATCTGACTAAAATCCAGGGATTTTTTTTTACCTCAGTGACATTTCTAGGAGACCAGTGCTCTGGGGAATGTTGAGATATAGCTTCTTTTTCTTTTTACAATATTTTTATTGACTTTTAAAGAGAGAGAGGAAGGGAGAGGGAGAGGAAGAAAGAGAGGGAGAGGGAGAAGGAGAAAGAGAGGGAGAGGGAGGAAATGGCCACTGAGCTCAGGGGCCCTTTTAAATAAAAAAGGAGAGAGGAGGGAGAGGGAGAGGGAGAGAGTGAAACATCAATGAGAGAAGAAAACATTGATTTACTTCCCCCTGCATGCCCCCTACCAGGGATTGAGCCTGTAACCTGGGCATGTGCCCTAACTAAGAATTGAACCAGCAACCTTTGGTGCACAGGATTATACTCAACCAACTGAGCCACATTGGCCAGGGCAGAGGTATGCCTTCTAAAATAAAGATAAGGTATTGCATCAAGGCCTCCCTGCAATAAAAAAGACACTATACCTAGTGGCCTTCTGGATTTTGAAAGATGCATGTTCTTCTGGGTGTGTTACTCTTGGATGTTTACTGAGTGATCTAAAACAGTTAGTTTTTCGTGGCACATAGAAAAGAGAAACTCTGTAATAGGTCCCGGCCTTTATTCAAACTTGGGCCTTGTGAGCCAGCAGATCCAATGGTGTTTTAAGTGTCAGTGATTGATAGGGGTGTGGTTTGAAGCCTTTGGCAGGCCCCTCTAGATAAACTATAGTGCAGGACTTTAACAGTTTGAAGGAAGACCCTGCAATCATCTACAGATAAATACTCTCCTTTTGAGAAACAACTATTGTTCTGCTACTGGGTCTTAGTAGAGACTGGATGTTTAACCATGAGCCACCAACTTACCATGAAGCCTGAGTTGCCCACCTAGAACTAAATGTTATCTTACCCACCAAGCCATAAAGTTGGCATGCATAACAACACTCCATCATAAGATGGAAATGGTATATATGACACTGTTGTAATTAACCTAGTTATTAATAACAGGAAAGGAGCAATGGAAAGGCCAAATAGCATAGGCATGTCCCCTGGACAGCTTTGCCAGGAAGCTACAGTTTAACACCCCCTAGGGAGCTACTAGTCTATTTCTCATAGATCCTTGGGGGAAGTGACTGGACCAGGGAGAATAGATGCATGCCCAGGAAAGTCTGGGTGACATAGGGAAGGCACTTGTTTGTCAGTCACATCTGAGAACAGGTCATTGGCCAGAGTAAGAGTGGCCACTTCAAGCATGGGGAGATTTGGAATATTTGATCCCCTAAACAAAGAAGTTCGCTCTCTTGGTCTCTTAGGTTGCTCTTGGTCACTCTTGGTTCTGATGGGACTCTTATTTCAAGGGGGAATTCTCTTGGCTCCTCTGCATTTGCCCACATGGCTCACAGCCATGCATGTGAACCACACACAATGGACTAGTGGACTGCAACTAGCCTAATGTTAAACCAGACCCAATTCCAACATGGAACTGAACCTCTAGACACTGGCTTTGCTTTTATCTCTACTAAATCCTCAGCTACGCTTCCAGGACTGAATTAGGGAAATGGGACTTTGGAAATCCAGGGATACAATTCCATGCAAATAAAAAACACTGATCCTCCTGTGCAAGTCTCAGGAAATTTTTTTTCTCAAGATATCATAAGGACCCCATCACTAGCACTCAGTGGGGAAAGTAATTTCCCATTTCCATCAACAACATATATATACTAGAGGCCCGGTGCACGAAATTAGTGCATTGGAGGGGGTCCCTCAGCCCGGCCTGCACCCTCTCCAATCTGGGACCCCTTGGAGGATGTCCGACTGCCTCTCTCAATCCAGGACTGCTGACTCCTAACCGTTCGCCTGCCTGCCTGATCACCCGTAACCCCTCTGCCTGCCTGCCTGATTGCCCCTAACCACCTCTGCCTCACCTCACACATGGGATCCAGGATTCCCTCACTCTGGCTGGCCACAGGCACCCAGGACCCAGGCTAGCTTCACCTGGGCCAGCCACAGCTGCAGGGGACCATGGGCAGGTGGCTTCTCCTGGGCCACAGCCACAGCCACTGGCACCCAGGACCATGGGGCAGGTGGCTTGGCCCTCTCCCGGGCCACAGACTGGCTGGTCCCCATTCCTCTCTCGTAAGCTCATTTGTGCCTAGCTGGTCCCCATTTCTCTTTCCCCAGTGTTGAGTGTCTGAACTCTTAAGGCATGATGGCATGAGGGTGTGATGGCTTGAGGGCGTGATGGCCATTTTCATATTAGATCTTTATTATATAGGATATAGATATATAGATAGATTGAGCCATCCCAAATAAACAGCTAATTTAAGAGAGTAGGTCTGCCATGTATCCTCAGTTCAAGCCTCCTAGCCCTGCTGTCCAAATTTTTAAGCTACATTCTGAAACTGCCCTATGTAGAAATTCTGGAGCTGCTTCTGAAAATTATGCATGTATATCACCTAGCACAATGTCTGCTCCATAGTAAGGAAATGTTAGCAATCATTGGTACTCTGCTATTATTCACTAGTTTACCAAGAGAGATTGTGGTTTCCCTTCCCCATGCACTGACAAGTTCATAGAGATGGTAAAGTGTATATCTGCTCTCTACAACGATTCAAATTCACTGTTTCATCAAGAAGTTCACTGAATTCGAATAATGAATTTTAACTTTTAATACTTGCAAAAATCCATTCATTCATACATTCCTAACTTGCCTTACTCTCAAAAATATTTAAAACTGCTAAATTTTGATGTTCT
>NW_006284098.1:6417-13344 GCF_000327345.1 Myotis davidii
AAGCGCAGAGGCTGGCAAGGCAGGCGGGGAACGTTGGTTTCCTCCGTCACTGAAGCAAGCAAGCCTCATGTTCACTTTAAGCTGCCTGGCTGCCGGCCGCCATCTTGACTGGCAGTTAATTTGCATATTGCCCCAATTAGCCAATGGGAATTGTAGTGGTCGTATGCTAATTACCATGTTTCTTTTTTATTAGATAGGATACACACACACACACACACACACACACACACACACACACATATGATTTGGCCCAAGTAGGCCCTAAGGGCACAAGTCAGTTGCAGTAAGATGTGGTTAAAATGCTCATGGTCCTCTCTCCTGTGACATTGCCTTCTCTCACTCAGCCTGCACTTAGGACTTCATGGAGAGTTTTATACCAGCAATTAACAAAGATTTAAAACAAAAAGACTCGGAGCTTATTTACATGATATGCAGACACCACCCAAAAGTGGGCAGCTGTATCACCACAACTTCTTTTTCTGTGTGTCAACTCAAATACTTTAATGTACATTATGCCCTTGGAAAAACATTTCCAAGGAAACAAAAGTCTTAAGCAGCCTTGAAAAAGAATAGTACAGGGACTCTGATGATAGTACAACAGCTTGCAGTCAAGATGGCAGGGCCTAGCTGAAACTGGTTTGGCTCAATGGATAGAGCGTCAGCCTGCGGACTGAAAGGTCCCGGGTTCGATTCTGGTCAAGGGCATGTACCTGGGTTGCAGGCACATCCCCAGTAGGAGATGTGCAGGAGGCAGCTGATCAATGTCTCTCTCTCATTGATGTTTCTGACTCTCTATCTCTCTCCCTTCCTCTCTGTAAAAAATCAGTAGAATGTGTTAAAAAAAAAAAAGATGGCAGGGCCTGTATGCATGAAGGACATGTCCTCAGGACTCCCAGGAAACCTAAGCATCATTACTCTTGTGGCTGAAGCCCCACAGCAGGATTGGAAAGATCTAGGCTTACCAGTCATCTCTAGAGCTCTGAATAAAGGCACAGAATTCCAACAGGTCCAAAGAAGTCTGTCCAGAGCAAGAACCTTTCTCTTCTTTAATCTCCAGGTCATCAGAAACAGTCATGGTAGCTCTGGTGAGGAATGGGGCCATATAGGCATGTTGCTAAGTTCCACTGAAAGACCATGGTAAAGAGAAACACCCAGTGGGCAGAACTTTGAAGCAGTGCATGTGGTTATGTACTTTGCTTGGAAAACAAATGGCCATAGATGCAATTATATACTGACTCATGTGCTGTGGCTAATATTTTGGCTGAATGGTCAGGGACTTAGAAGGAATAGGACTAGAAAATTGATAAAAAAGGAAATTAGAGAAAGAGGTTTCCTGAATGCACAGGAAATGTTAAAATATGTGTGTCCTGCCCATCCAGCATGGCTCAGTGGTTGAGTGTCAACTTATGAAACAGGAGGCCATGGTTTGATTGCCAGTCAGGGCACATGCTTGGGTCGCAGACTCAATCTCTGGTGGGGGGCATGCAGGGAGCAGCTGATCAATGATTCTCTCTCATCATTGATGTTTCTATCTCTTTTTCCCTCTCCCTTCCTCTCTAAAATCAATACAAATATATTTAAGAAAAATATGTGTGTCCTATGTGAATGTTCACTAAAGAATGACCTCAGAAGAGGAGGATTTTAATAATCACGTGGATGGGATGAGCTGTTCTGTGAGTCTTTCTCTAGCAATGTCTGTCACTGTACAATGGGCTCATGAACATGCCCTCAGGACTCCCAGGAAACCTGAGCATCCTTACCTTTGTGGCTGAAAGCCCCACAGCAGGAGAAGAGTGGCAATAAACCAATGCTCATGAAATTCACTGTTCTAACCATGTTCACCACCATCCCAAAGTGCTGGTTTCATAGAACCATGGAAGGGCCTATTAAAATCTCAGTTACAGAGCCAATTAGGTAGCCATAGTTTGCCAAGCAGGAACAAAGTTCTCCAGAAAGCTGTACAGTCATGCATCATTTTTTAAAAACATATATATTTTATTGATTTTTTTTACAGAGAGGAAGGGAGAGGGATAGAGAGTTGGAAACATTGATGAGAGAGAAACATCGATCAGCAGCCTCCTGCACACCTCCTACTAGAGATGTGCCCGCAACCAAGGTACATGCCCTTGACCAGAATTGAACCTGGAACCTTTCGGTCTGCAGGCCGACACTCTATCCACTGAGCCAAACTGGTTAGGGCCAGTCATGTATCATTTAATGACAGGGATACATTCTGAGAAATGCATACTTGGGTGATTTCATCATTACGCAAATATCATAGAATGTACTTACACAAATCTAGATGGTATTGCCTACTAGTGTAATTTTATACAGCTGCCAGCACAGTATGCTTATTTACATCAAGATTACCAGAAACAATTGAGTAATGCTTTGTGTTATGTCATTGTGACAGCTATAACATCACTAGGTGATAAGATTTTTAAGCTCCATTAAAATCTTATGGGACCACCATCATATATGTGATCCATCATTTATCAAAACATTATTATAAGACACATAAATATATATTTTCTGAATCAACTACTGTTTTCCTCATAGTTAGGATTCAGGGTCCAGGAACCATGAAAAGAGGGAGAAAAGGGAATGTTCCTACTCACTATTACTCTAAGTGTTGGACTAGTATTCTTTTGGCTTCCTGTTCCTGTGACCTTATGATCTGCTGGTCTTAGTTCCAAAAGGAGGAGTGCTTCCACAAGGCGACACAACAATTTTATTGAACTGGATGTTAAGACTGTCTCCTAGCCATTTTGAAATTCTCGTGTCTCTGAGTCAATAGGCAAATAAGAGAGTTACTGTGTGGGCTGGGATGCTTGTGACAAACAGGAGGATATTGAAATGCTATTCAACAATGAAGATAAGGAAGAATATGTCTGGAAATCAGGAGTTTTCTTATGGTTTATCTCAGTAGTGTCACACCCTGTGATTAAGGTCAATGTGAAACTAAAATAACCCAATTCAAGTAGGAATAATAACAGCCCTGGCACTCCAGGAAATTAAAATGGGTACTAGAAGAATGTAGTTACAAATAACATCTATGGCCATGTGATCTGGTACAGAAGACTGAAGCTCTCATGAGCATTTCCTCCTTATTTATTTATGAATATACATTTTATTAAGAAGTCTGTTTCCATTCTTCTCTCACTTCTTTATTACATAACATAAAATGTCTTTATTTTATTAATAATATTAAACATTGTTAATTTTACATAATTGCCTTTAAGTTACAGGTTACCAAGAAGAGTAAACATAAGTCAAAACATTTATCTAATTTTCTCCAGATGGGGTGTTTGTGCTGTCGATGTACGAACATCAAACTGTAGAAAATTTTTCTAAAAATTTATTAGAACCAAAAAGAGGATACACGTGGGAGTAATATCTCAATAGATTGAGAAAATTGTTCAAAAGAATAAATTGGAAGTTTCTTTAAAGCATTAGAAATCAATTAGGGACCACACGAAAGATTACATAGGACAGCAGAGTACAAAAGTGGATGCTACACAGACATGCTCTCAGGATCAAACAAGAAGTACAAATAAAATACAAACAAACAAATGAACAACAACAAAAAACCCACATTCTGAATAATCAACTAGAATAGCTGAAGAGAATCCTGTTAACTAAGGATGGAAATAGGAGACCACACACATAGAGACTGGCAGAAAGAGCAAAGGTGCAACACAGCTAGCAGGGCTCCCACTGACAGCAGCTGAAGTACTAGAGAGATATCTTAACTGTGGGGTTACCACTGAGAACTCTGGAGTTTAAACCCCAAGCTGGGATCCCCAGAAGAGAGCACCAGAACTGAGAAAGGTGCCCACATAACATCTGGCTACAAAAAGCAGCAGGGTTGCTATCTGCCAGGGAGAGACAGCTGGAAATGCAGGCACCCTCTTAAAGGGCAAATGCACAAAATTTCATGTGCAGCCACCCTCCCTGAGCTCCAGAAGAGGGACGGCAGAGTTGATTGGAGCTGTGTGAGCAGAAACCAAGTTTGGGGACATTTGAGTTAGACCTTGGACGGCTACCACCCTGGTTTCCTGTACTGAGTCATTCCCTCACACTGCAGAGGTCATCTTTCTGAGGCAGAACTTTGCTGTCCAGACAGTTTTTGCATGGGGAAAAGAGAGTTGTCCCATCCTATTGGAAGACCCCTTGCCCCATGCTATGGAGTTCCTGAGGTCCAATAAGAGACTGAGAATAAGAAAGAAAAAATGGCAGCCAAATAGGCACACATGTCCCAACCCTTATCCTGGAGCAGATAGAAGGAGCACCTAAATCAAATAACATCCACCCAGCGTTGGCAAAGTAGACATAGATGGTGAGATAATTTGCAGCCTAGAAAGGCAGTGGATGCCTAGAGAATGGTAGGATCAGGGATCTGGGCTGGAGAAAGTTGCGAGACCACCAAGCAGAGAGGTTCAGAAGGAAGCTGCACAGCACCAAGTATGCATCACTTGGGAACAGATGTAACATCTGACTGTGGAAAGGAAGTCCACAGGGTTGCTGACAGCATGGGATTCTAGATCTAAGTCTACAGCCATGAGCAGCTAAGCCCATAGGAGCAGCCTTGAAGAACTGCCTGACCTGCACAGTGATGGAAGATATCAAGGGAAAGATTGACAGCAATACAATAATATTAGAGTACTTTAATACCCTACTGAAAAAAATGCATAAATCATCTAAACAAAAAAAAATCAGCAAAAGAACAGCAATCCTAAATGACTTACTAGATAAGATGGGACTAATTGACATCTTCAGAATATTTCACCACAAAGCTACAGAATATACATTCTTCTCAAGTGCACATGGGCCATTTTCAAAGATAGACCACATAGCAGGACACAGGCAAAGTTTCTTCAAATTCAAGAATGTAGAAATCATATCATGCATTTTCTCAGATCACAATGGCATAAAATTAGAAATCAACTACAATAAAAACAATGAAAAAAAATCAAACACTTGGAGACTAAATAGCATGCTATTAAACATGACTGGGTTATCAAAGAAATCAAAGAAGAAATAAAAAGCATCCTAGAAAAAAAATGACAATGGAAATACAACAATCCAAAATCTATAGACACAATGAAAGAAGTCCTGAGAGGGAAGTTCATAGCTCTACAAGCTTACCTCAAGAGACAAGAGAAAACAGTAATAAATTATCTAATCCTACAACTTAAAGAATTAGAAAGAGAGTAACATGAAAAGCTCACAGTAACCAGAAGGAAGGAAATAATGAAGATCAGAGTGGAAATAAATGACATAGAGAACAACAACAACAATAAAACAATATAAAAGATCAATAAAACCAAGAGCTGATTCTTTGTAAGGATAAACAAGATTGATGAACCTCTAACCAGGCTCACCAAGAAACAATTAGAGAGGACCCAAATAAAAAAGAAAATCAGAAATTAAAGAGGTGAAGTAACAACTGACCCCACAGACATACAAAGGAATATATATATATTACAAACTGAATTCCGAAAAACTAGACAACCTTGATGAAATGAACACATTCCTAAAAAAATATAAGCTTCCAAAAATCAATAAGGAAGAATAAAAAAACTACAATAGGCCAATAACTATTGATGAAATTGAAACGGTAATAAAAAAATTTCCAGCAAGCAAAACCCCTGGACCGGGTGGCTTCATAGGGGAGTTTTTCCAAACATGCAAAGAAGAACTAAAAGATATCCTTTCAGGCTATTCCAAAAAAAAAAAAATTAAGAGGGAGGCACACTTTCAAGCTCTTTCTATGAAGCCAGCATTACCCTAATACCAAAATTATCTAGAGACACTAAAAAGAAAGATAATTACAGGCTAATATCCCTGATGAATATAGATGCTGAAATCCTTGGCAAAATTCTAGCAAAATGGATATAGCATTACATTAGAAAGATCATACACCATGACCAAGTGGAATTTATCCTGGTACAATATTTTCAAATAAATAAATGTTATATATCATATAAACAAATTGAGAGACAAAATTCACATAATCATATCAATTGATGCAGAAAAAGCATTTGACCACATCCAAAATCCTTTCCTGATAAAAACTCTCAGCAAAGTGCGAAAAGAGGGATCACACCTCAATATAATAAAAGCCTTATATGACAAACCTACAGCCAACATCATACTCAATGTTCTTAGGAACAGGAACAAGTCATGGATGCCCACTTTCATCACTCTTATTGAACATAGTACTGGAAGTGCTAGCCATAACAATCAGACAAGAAGAAGAAATAAAAGGTATCCAAATTGGAAGAGAAGATGTAAAACTGTCATTATTCACAGATGACATGAAATTATACATTGAAAATCCTAAAGACTCCATTGAAAAACTACTAGACTTAATAAATGAATTCAGCAATGTAGCAAGATACAAAATTAACAACCAGAAATCTAAGGGTTTTTTTATACACCAATAATGAACTTACAGAAATAGAAACTAAAAAAGGAAAACAATTCCATTTACAATTGCAACAAAAAATTAAGATACCAAGGCAGAAACTTAACTAAGGAGGTAAAAGACCTATACTCAAAACTACAGGACATTGGAAAAAGAGAAAGGGGAGGACATAAACAAATGGAAGAATATATCGCGTTCATGGATTGGTAGAATCAACATCATTAAAATGTCCACACTACTCAAAGCCATCTATAGATTCAATGCAATCTCCATTAAGATACCAACAGAATATTTCACAGACCTAGAACAAACTCTCTAAAAATTCATATGGAATAAAAAAAAAGACCCACAATAACTGCAAAATTTCTGAGAAAGAACTAAGTTGGAGGGATCACAATACCAGATTTCAAGCTATATTACAAGGCCACTGTTCTCAAAATTGCCTGGTACTGGCACAACAGACTTATAGACCCATGGAACAGAACAGAGAACCCAGA
>NW_006284098.1:13396-27220 GCF_000327345.1 Myotis davidii
ATATGAGAGAACATATTTACAAATGTTATCTCCGATAAGGGTTTAATCTCCAAAATTTACAGGGAACTCATACAAAGTAACAAAAGGGAGATGAAAATGGGCAAAAGACCTAAATAGACAATTTTCCAAAGTTGACATACAAAAGGCCAAGAGACATATGAAAACGTGGTCAAGGTCACAAATCATCTGAGAGATGCAAATCAAAACAACAATGAGGTATCATCTCACTCCTGTCAGAATGGCTATCATCAACAATTCAACAAAGGTCAAGTGCTGGCGAAGATTTGGAAAAAAAGGAACCCTTGCACACTGCTTGTGGGAATGCAGACTGGTACAGCCACTGTGGAACACAGTATTAAGTTTCCTCAAAAAATTAAACATGGAACACCCATTTGACCTAGCAATCCCACTTCTAAGAATATATCTCAAGGATTCAGAAACAACATTCAGAAAGGATATGTGCACCCCTATGCTCATAGCAGCACAATTTACAATAGCTAAGATTTGGAAACAGCCTAAGTGCCCATCAGCAGATGAGTGGATTAAAAAACAGTGGTACATCTACCCAATGGAATACCATGCTGCTGCAAAAAGAAAGAACTCTTACCAATTGTAACAGCATGGATGGATCTGGAGAACATTATGCTAAGTGAAATAAGCCAGTTGGAGAAAGATAAATATCACATGATCTCACTCATTTGTGGAATATAATGAACAACATAAATTGATGAACAAATATACGGCCAGTGTCATAATGTTACAGAAAAACTGGAGAAGAACCAAGCAACACTTAGAGAGATGGAGTTACATTTATTATGCGCACGCCCAGAGGAAAATGTCTCTCAAATTCTGGGTGAAATTACACATGAAGTTTCACATATTTATAAGATTTTACCTTCTATGTCCCCCAAATATGTTTGTTTTTTCTAGTTCCCTTTGCAAGTTCTTAAAGGGCCCTATGTACTGGGGCTTTGAGACCTCAACCAAAGGCTTGGCCTGGTGCCAGCACTGATAACTTCATCTGGAGAAGGTTTAATGGCCTCTCTGAAATGGGAATAGTTTTATTTTCCTTATTCTTTAAGCCAGCAAGCATTTACAGAAGCCAGAAATATTAGGGTTAAAATTTCAAACAGCAGTTTTTATATAAGATGGATGCTTCAATAGAAGCATGGAACAGACCATCTAACCTAAGAGGGAAGTTTTTTGGGGGGAGGGTAGGAGATCAACCAAAAGGCTTTTATGCATGCATATGAGCATAACCAATGTACACAGACAATAGGGAGGGGAGGGCATGTGCTGTGGGGTGGGAGCAGCTGGGGAGATAACAATGGGGGAAAAAGAAGATTTCTGTAATTCTTTAAACAATAAAAAATTTAAATACATTTAAAAAATGAGACAGAATAATAATTAGCCTTCAGGCAGAAGTAATTGCCCCACCCTATTGAAAAAACCTCTCATCCCACCTGTGGATGATTATCTTAGGCTACTCAAGACTGACTCCAATCAAACTGCAGGCAGAGGCAGACCTCTGTAGGCTTTGAGTCTTTGCCTGATCTAATTATTTGGAAACAGCATTTGACACTTTTCTGCAATAGAGATTGGAAGGCATAGCAGATCGACCTAATACACAATAACAAACACAAACAGCAGCCCAAACAGGGAGACAAAAAACAATCCCCAAATGAAAGAAGTAGATAATTCTTCAGAATAAGAGCTAAATGAAATAGAGATAAGAAATTTATCAGATATACAGTTTGGAATCATGATGGCAAAGTTCCTCAACAGCTTGAGAAAAGATAGAGTAGGCAGCACTAATAAAGAAAAGAGTGGAAGAAATACACAGCAAATTAGGGGAAGCCAAGGTTTGTATCAGTGAATTATAAGATAGGGTAGAAAAAAATCACATAGGCAGAGAACCAAAATGAGAAACAATAAAAACAAAACAAACAACAACAAAAAACAGGAGGACAGCTTAAGAGAGCTAGGGGACATGGCATGTAACAATATTCATATCATAGGAGTTCAAGAAGTAGAAGAAAGTGAGCAAGGGATAGAGAATTTGTTTGAAGAAATAATAGCAGAAAACTCCCTGACCTGGTGAAGGAAAATGCCACGCAAGTCCAGGAGGCACAGAATCCCAAGCAAGAAAAAAACCAAAAACAAAACTGGGTGATGCCTAGTCACATCTTAATTAAAATGCCAAAAATTAAAGGCAAAGAGAGAATCTTAAAGATAGCAAGAGAAAAGAATTTGTTATCTACAAAGTAACTCCAATAAGGCTGTGAGCTGGTTTCTCATCAGGAACACAATAGGCCAGAAGGGAATGGCATGGAGTACTTAAGGTAATGAAAAGCAAGGATCTGAAACCAAGACTACTATATCCAGCAAGGTTATCATTCAAAATAGATAGTGAAATAAAGAGCTTCCCAGGCCAAAAGAGGCTAAAGAAGTTTATCACCACCAAGCCAGCACTATAAGAAATGATAAAGGAACTGCTGTAATGAGAAGAAGAAACCCAGAGAGAAATGTAAGCATACAGAATTAAAATTGTAAGAAGTAAGTACCTGTCAATAATAACCTTTAAATTAAATTGATTAAATGATCCAATCAAAAGACATAGGGTAACAGAATTGATACAAAATCATGACCCACCTATATACAGTCTACAAGAGACCTAATTTGGAACAAAAGAGTCACACAGGATGAGATTAAAGGGATGGGAGAAAAATCCATGCAAATGGAAATTAAAACAAACAAACAAAAAGATGGGCTAATAATCCTCATATCTAACAAAATAGATGTCAAAGTGAAGGCCATCACAAGAGACAACAATGGCCACTACATAATACTAAAGGGATAATTCCAACAAGAGGATATAACCCTGGTAAACATATATGTACCCAATAAAGGCGTACCTAAATATATAACAAAGCTCTTGGAGGAATTTAAGGGAGAGGTCAACAACAATGCAGTTGTATTAAGGGAATTTAACACTCTGATGACTTCACTGGATAAATCTTCCAGACAAAAAATTACCAAAGAAACAGAGACTATAAATTATGCACTGGGTCCAATAGATTTAGTTGACATATAGAGACCATTTACCTGAAAGCAGCAGAACATACATTCTTCTTAGCTGGACATGGGTCATTCTCAAATATAGATCACATGTTAGGACACAAAACAAGTCTCTACAAGATCAAGAAGATTGAAATCATATCAAGGATCTTCTCTAATCACAATGTTATTAAATTAGAAATCAACTACAATAAAAACACACAAAAGCATTCAAACACATGGAGGCTAAAGAGCATATTGTTAAACAATAAATGGGTTACCAATGAGATCAAGAGAGAAAGAAAAAACTTCCTGGAAACAAATGAAAATGAACACACAACAACCTAAACTCTATGGGGCACAGCAAAAGGAGTCCTGAGATGAAAGTTCATAGCACTACAGGCCTACCTCAAAAAAAACAAGAAAAAATAATAATAAACTGTTTAACACTACAACTTAAAGAATTAGACAAAGAGCAACAAGAAAAACCCAGAATAGATAAATTGGAGGAAATAATAAAGATTAGAGTGGAAATAAATGACATAGAGACAAAAAATATCATCAATGAAACCAAGAGCTGGTTCTTTGAAAAAAATAAACATAATTCATGTACCATTAACAAGACTCAACAAAAAACAAAGAGAGTAGACTCAAATAAATAAAATCATAAACAAAAACAGTGACTTAGCAACTGCCACTGCAGAAATACAAAGGATTCTAAGACAATATTATGAACAACTATATGCCAACAAGCTGGACAATGTGGATGAACTGGTCAAATACCTAGAAAAATGCAATCTCCTAAAATGAATCAGGAAGAATCAGAAAACTTGAATAGACCAATAACAACAGAGGAAATTGAAGCAGTAATAAAAAAAAAAAAACTCTCAGCAAACAAAAGCCCTGGTCTGGATGGCTTTCAAGCAGAGTTTCAGCAAACATTCAAAGAAGAGCTAATACCTGTATTCCTCAGACTAATTCAAAAAATCCAAGAAGAAGGAACACTTCCAAAATCTTTTTATGAAGCCAGCATTATCCTAATTCCACAACCACATAAAGACAGTACAAAGAAGGAAAATTACAGGCCAATATCCCTGATGAACACAGATGCTAAAATCCTCAACAAAATATTAGCAATATATTAGATCCAGCAATATATTAAAAAGATCACACACTATGACCAAGTGAAATGCATTCTGAGGATGCAAGTATGCTACAATATCCACAAATCAATAAATGTGATTCACCACTTAAACAACTTGAATGATAAAAGCTACATGATCATATCAATAGTTGCAGAAAAAGTATTCCACAAAATCCAACACCCATTTTTGATAAAAATTCTCAGCAAAGTTTGAATAAAGGGATCATAACTCAGCATAACAAAGGCCATATATGAAAAACCGACAGACAACATCACCCTCAATGGGCAAAAACTAAAGGCATTCCCCTAAGAACAGGAACAACAGAGGGATGTCCACTTTCATCACTCTTATTCAATACTAGAGGCCCCGTGCATGAATTCGTGCATCAGTGGGGTCCCTCGGCCTGGCCTGTGGGATTAGGCCAAAACCAGCTCTCCAACATCCCCTAAGGGGTCCCAGATTGCGAGAGGGCACAGACCAGGCCAAGGGACCCCACTGGTGCATGATCGAGGCCAGAAAGGGATGGGGGAGGTTGGCCAGCAGTGGAGAGACCATGGGACGGCTCTAGGGCATGTTTGGCCCGTCTTGCTCTGTCTTGATCAGCCAGACCCCAGCAGCAAGCTAACCTACAGGTGGGAGTGTCTGCCCCCTGGTGGTCAGTGCACATCATAGGAGCGGTTGAGCAACTTTAGCATATCATTAGCATATTATGCTTTGATTGGTTGAATGGTTGACCTGTCGACTGGACACTTAGCATATTAGGCTTTTATTATATAGGACAGTGCCAGCCCTCAAGAAGCTCACAGACCTGAAGCATGGCAGACGTTTAAATAAAGCATTAGAATGTAGTGTGGTATTGAGCATATCATTAGCATATTATGATTTGATTGGTTGAATGGATGACCAGACACTTAGCATATTAGGCTTTTATTATATAGGGTAGTACTGGAAGCATTAGCCACAGCAATCAGATAAGAAGGAAAGATAAAAGGCTTCCAAATTGGAAAGGAGTAAGTAAAACTGTCAGTGCTCATAGATGACATTATATTGTACATAGAACAACCTAAAAAATTCACAAATATACTACTAGATTTAATGAAGGAATTCGGCAATGTAGCAGGATACAAAATTAACACCCAGAAATCTATGGCATTTTTATACACCAATAATGAATTCTCATAAAGAGAAACTAAACAAACAATCTCCTTTATCATTGCAACAAAAAGTTAAGATACTTAGGAATAAACTTAACCAAGGAGGTGAAAGACTTGTACTCAGAAAACTACAGGACATTGAAAAAGAGAGATGCAGGAAGATATAAACAAGTGGAAAAATATACCGTGTTCATGAATTGTTAGAATTAACATCATTAAAATGTCCATACTACCCAAAGCAATCTATAAATTTAATGTAATCCCTATTCAATTACCAGTGGCATATTTCACAGACCTATAGCAAATACTCCAAAAATTGATATGGAACAAAAAAAGACCCTGAATAGCTGCAGCCATCTTGAGAAAGAAGAACAAAGTTGGAGAATCACAATGCCAGATTTCAAATTATACTACAATGCCACTGTAATCAAAACAGTCTGGTACTGGCACAAGGACAGGCATGTAGGTCAATGGATCACAACAGAGAACCCAGAAATTGGCCATTATGCTCAATTAATATTTGACAAAAGGAAGCAAGAGCATACAATGACGACAAGACAGTCTTTTCAATAAATGGTGTTGGGATAATTGGACAGGTACATGCAAAAAAAAAAATGAAAGAAGACCACCAACTTACACCATACACAAGAATAAACTCAAAATGGATAAAATACTTAAATATAAGTCATGAAACCATAAAAAACATAGAAGAAAGCATAGGAAGCAAAATCTCACACATCTCTCCTAGCAATGTTTACGGATACTTCTTCTAGGGCAGCGGTCGGCAAACTACGGCTCGCGAGCCACATGTGGCTCTTTGGACCCTTGAGTGTGGCTCTTCCACAAAATACCATGTGCGGGCGCACAGGTACAGTGTGATTGAAACTTCGTGGCCCATGCGTAGAAGTCGGTATTTTGTGGAAGAGCCACACTCAAGGGGCCAAAAAGCCGCATGTGGCTGGCGAGCTGCAGTTTGCTGACCACTGGACTAGGGTGAGGCACACGGATGCCTGAGGCCCTAAAGCAAACATGTCAAACTCACAGCTGGTGGGCCACATGCCTCATTTGTTTTAAATAAGGGATTAATCTCCAAAATATATAAAGTACTCATACAACTCAACAAAAGAAAAACAACCCAATTTATAAATGGGCAGAGCATCTAAATAGACACTTCTCTAAAGAGGACATAAAAAGGTCAAGAGACATATCAAAAAATGTTCAACATCACTAATTATCAAAGAGATGCAAATTAAAGCGATAATGAGGTACCATCTCACATCTGCTAGAATTGCTACCTTCAATAAATCAACAAACAACAAGTGCTGGCAAGGATGTGGAGAAAAAAGAACCCTAGTGTACTGGTTGTGGGAATGCAGACTGGTACAATCACTATGGAAAACAGTGTGGAATTTCCTCAAAAAACATTAAAAACGGAGTTGCCATTTGGCCCAGTGATCCAGGACACTTCTAGGAATATATTCTAGAAAGCCTGAAATACCAATCAGAAAGAATATATGAACCCCTATATTCATAGCAGCACAATTTACAAAAGCTACGGTCTAGAAACAGCCCTAGTATCCATCAGTAGATGAATGGAATAAAAAAAAAAACCAATGGTATATTTACAGAATGCAGTACTGTGCAGCTATAAAACGGAAGGATCTCTCACCTGGAGAGAGTGACCTGCACAGCTGAGGCTCATTTCCTCACCTAGTCTCTCTCCTTTTGCTTCTTCTATCTTAGGCCAGTGGTCAGCAAACTCATTAGTCAACTGAACCAAATATCAACAGTACAAAGATTGAAATTTCTTTTGAGAGCCAAGTTTTTTAAACTTAAACTATATAGGTAGGTACATTGTTATTAACTTAATTAGGGTACTTCTAAGGCTTAGGAAGAGCCACACTCAAGGGGCCAAAGAGCCCCATGTGGCTCGTGAGCCGCAGTTCGCCAACCACTGTTAGGCCCTTCCTTGTTTCACTGCCACCACCTGGACTCTTAGTATGAAATCTTTCCTGCACATAGTTAAGAACCCATGCACTAATGGCTAGCCCTAAGCAAACTCTCTCAGGGCCAGGTCCACTTTCAGGTAACATTATCTATCTATCATCTATCTACCTGTCTGTCTATCTATCTATCTATCTATCTATCATGTATGATCTATATACAATCTAATTTACATATCCTATTGATTCTGTTTTTCTGGAAAACCACATTAATATAGGGGATGATTTCAAATATGTATGTGGACTAAAAGTCTCACTCTAGGTTAAAAACCTATATGTGATTTTTTTTTTTAATGTTAAAACTACAGACAATTAAAAGGGCTTTACTGGCAAGTCTCATAGCAGAAAGTTGCTCTCCCCATGCTAGATTTTGGGTAGAGCCAATGCATTGCAGTCTCTGAAAGTTTCAAAAACTCAGCATTAATACCACTACTGATTGACAGCCAGCCATGTTTTTTATGTAGATTGGCCTTCCTACCCCAGGCAGCATTATTCAGAGACCTCTTTATCTGGGGCTGAAACAGAGGCTTTCCTCAAGTGCCTCTGCTGAGATCTCATCATCAGGGGAGAAGGAAATATTAGACACTTTGTACTCCACTTTTGCACTTCCAGCCTTTCCTCTTTCTCCCTCCCTGACCTCCCAGTCCATAAAACTTCAGGATACTTTTGCTTGGGCCTAATTCAAGAGTGAGATGAACCCACATCTGTGCTGTGCTGATAGGTATCTGCCCCTCAACTGGTGACTATTTTCCATGGTAAAACATGGAATAGGAGAAAGTTTGTGCTTTCTCTGGGTTAGCCACTTGCTTATATTATTGCATTAAATTAGTAAATGCTGGGTTGTTACTTTATTTTGGTTTATTGCCTTAATTGGCTACTTAGATACCTGACAACCCAGCTTTATCCAGTTCAGCTGAGCTTTTGACATGGGATTTGTTATTGAAGTGGGGAAAAAAAAGTAAAATTAAATTTTGGTGATAGTTGTACAACTTTGTGAATATACTAGAAAACACTGAATTGTGTATTTTGAATGAGTGAAATTCTTGAATGTGGATTATGTGCCAATAAAATTTTAAATGTATACCAATGATATTAGGTTTTGCTTTTTATTTTTGTTGTTTTTAAGTACGATGGTGTAAAACTACAGAAATGGATGGCCTCACAGCTCTAGATCCTAAAAGGTTTTTTGTTTGTTTGTTTGTTTGTTTGTTTGTTTGTTTTAAGACTTACATATGCAATGTGACCCTATTTCCAAATAAGCTAACAATCTGGGGCAAGCAGGTCAAAGTCAAAGACTAACATGGGTCAAATAAATAAGGTTTAAGTTTATGTGGGCTGCAAAAAAACAAAAGCTTTAATTTTCATAGAAACGTAGGTGTATTTCAATAGAGACATACTGAATACAAAGGTCTGAAATAAATAAGTAATCATTAACATAAAATAATAGAACATTTTAATAAAAATTAACATTTTTTCTTGTACATTAACTTACCAGACACTGAATAACTGCACAAATTAATAAGCGTATCACAAATAAACCTATTTTTCTTGTTCTCTGAAAGCAAAATATTTCCTGTTGCGCACACCAAACAAGTCAGTATAAGACTAATGACATGAAAATCGGCTGCTAAAATATCCGCTGCTAGTATTAGTGGAGAGAAATGGTGTGCCTACACATAAGGTGTGTAAGACACATAAGGGAAATGAATGCAATATGATTATAGTATCAGTCATTAGTGAATGTTGCAGTTTGTTATTAATAACTAGAGGCCTGATGCATGAAAATTCATGCAAGAATAGGCCTTCCTTCCCCCGGATGCTGACACCAGCTTCCCTCCAGCACCTGGGACCCAGGCTTCCCTCCTCCAGCCGCAAGAAGGCACCTGAGACCTGGGTTGACTTCCCTCCTGCCCCAGTTTCTTTAGGAAGGATGCCGGGGTTCTTGTCCCAGCATCAAGAAGGGTTCAGGAAATCTGGAGAAAGCTGTGCGTAGATTAAACAAGAGTCCAGAGATGAAGCATAATTTTGAAAGGCATTTGGGGGTCAGAGGAGCTTAGTTAAAGGAAACTGAGTTCTAAGATCTAAGGTCTTCAGGTCTAAGGTCTCCTTGTCCTAGGACCCCATGCTTTTTATTAACACAACTAGAGGCCTGGTGCACAAAAATTTGTGGACTCAGGGGGGTCCCTTAGCCCGGCCTGTGCCCTCTCGCAGTCTGGGACCCCTTGGGGGACGTCCACCTGCTGGCTTAGGCCCACTCTCTGGGGGATTGGGCATAAGCTGGCAGTCAGACATCCCTCTGGCAGCCTGGGAGTCCTTGGGGGATGCCCACTTGCCAGCGGGGAGAAGGCCTAAGCTACAGTCGGACATCCTTAGTGCTGCTGAAACTTGCATATTACCCCTTTATTATATAGGATAGAGGCCTGGTGCACGGGTGGGGGCCGGCAGGTTTTCCCTGAAGAGTGTCCTGGATCAGGGTGGGGGTCCCGCTGGGGTGCCTGGCCAGCCTGGGTGAGGGGCTGATGGCTGTTTGCAGGCTGGCCACAGCCCCCAGCAACCCAAGCTCCCAGTGGAGGCTAGCTGGAAACTGGGGCAGGAGGGAATGTATAATCCACATTCAAGATTTATTTATCTTCTATAATTGAAACTTTGTTACCTTGAGCAGAGCCCACAGCTGGCCAGGGCAGGTGGGAAACTTGGCTTCCTCTATCGCCGGGGCAACCAAGCCTCCTGCTTGCTCCAGCTCCGTGGCTGCCTGCTGCCATTTTGGTTGGGTTAATTTGCATATAGTCGCTCTGATTGGCTGGTGGGCGTGGCTTTTGTGTGTAGCAAAGTTACGGTCAATTTGCATGTTTCTCTTTTATTAGATAAGATTTGTCCTGAGGCAAGGCAGAGATATACACTTTAAATGGTCAGGGTTTCATACAGAGTCTATTGTCAGAATGGAGGAATTAGCTTATGGCTATTTAGGTGTTTGGCCAGTAGATTAAGATGCTCTGAGCTGTGCAGCAAAGAAATCAATTTAATGTATCCTATTCAGGTTTGGGGAAATGCCATCAGCCATTCCCAGATTCAGCCCTGTTGTACATGCTGGAATTGGTTTCTGGCAGAAGGACATTCAGAATGACATCTGGAAGAGGTCCAGTCTACCACATTACCCTTTTATTATTATAGACTAGAGGCCCAATGCAAGAAATTTGTGCACTCGGTGGGGGAGGGGTCTCTCAGCCTGGACTGCACCCTCTTGCAGGCTGGGAGCCCTTGCCATCTGTGAGCCCGGCTTCTGGCTGAGCGGTGCCTCAGGGAACTGAGACTTGGCATTCCTCATTGTCAAGAGGAACCCCAGCCTTTGAGAGAGGGAGTGCCTGCCCCCTGGTTGTAAGTGGGTGTCATAGGGACCAGTCATTCCGCCATTTGGTCAATTTGCATATTAGGCTTTTATTTTATTTTTTTGTCTTTTTTATTTGTGCTGTGACTCAGATTGCCTTTTATTATATAGGATTATGTATAACAGTATATTGTAAAAATTAAGTTACAACATTTTTATTAAAATGTTTCTTCCATACTGTTATATTGGCTGGGCTGCAAAAATATTCATTATGGGCCGCATGCTTCCCACAGGCTGTGAGTTTGACATACTTGATCTGGGGTATTGGGACTTACAATATTTTGGGGGGAAGACAAATTCAATCCAAAAGGCAGGAATAGCTGTGTCAGGGAAGATAAATGAAAACCCTGAACCAGACTCAAATATGGCAGGAATATTGTATACATCAGACAGAAATATTTCTAAAATCAAATTGTTGAAAAATTTAAAGGTTCTAATAAAAAAGTTTGATAATATGTAAGATTGAATAGGTAGTATCAGAAGAGAGATGGAAGCCATAAGAAAAAATTAAAATGCAAATGCTTCAGAGGGTAGAACTATGAGCCACGGAGGATTATTCTTAGGCATTGAAATTGAATGGGCTTTTCTTTTCTGGGTTTCAAAATTGCTGAGGTCTAGTGCCTCTTTTTTTTTTTCTTTTTCTTTTTTTCCTTTTTAAACTGGAATGTCTATAACTGATATCCTATGTTAGTCTCTCCACTTTATTTTGGGAACACATAAATTGTTATTTTAGTTTCATAGATCCACATATGGAGAGGAATTTTGTCCCAGAATTAATTATATCCAGAGTCCTACCTATATATACTTTATGTGATTTAGAGATAAGATATGACATTGATTCTATACAATTTTTATAAGACTTTGGACTTTGTGTTGATGGTATAATTAGTTAATAATTTTGGGCCCCATGGATTGAGTGAATGCATTTTGCATGTGGGATATACATGTATCTTTGGAGGCTAGAGAACAGACTGTGATAGCAGAATAATGGCCCTAAAAATATGTCTATGTCCCAATCTCTAGAACCTGTGAATTTTACTTTACATGGCAAAAATGAATTAAGGATGCAGGTAAAATTAAGATTGCTAATCAGCTGGTTTTCATTTAGATCATTCTGGATTATTCAAGGGGACCCAATGTAATCATTAAAAATAGGAGAGGGACACAAGAGAAAGCATGACTGAGATACAATGTGAGGACTGAACCCACTATTACCTGCTTTGAAGTTGGAGGAAGAGAGCCATAAACCAATGAATGTAAGTAGTCTCTGGGAATTAGAAAAGACAAGGGAACAAGCTATCTTCTTGATCCTCCAGAAAGAAACACAGCTCTGCTGATACTTTGATTTTAGCTGACCCCATCTCATACCACCCAAAGAAATTAACTGAAAATGGATTAAGGACTTAAAAGACCTAAAACTGTAAAACAAGAAAACATGGGGGAAGAGCTCCTTGACATTAGTTTTGACCACATATTTTTAGATATGACCCAACAGCACATGCAATAAAAGCAAAAGAATAATAAGTAGGGCTGCAATAAACTAAAAAGCTTTTCCAGAGCAAAAGAAATTATGAAAAAGGTTATCTATAGAATAAAGGAAAATATCTGCAAATCATATATCTGATAAAGGCTTAATATACAAAATATATAAATAATTCATACAGCTCAGGAGCAAAAAAAAATGACCAGTTAAAAAATAAGCAGAGATATGAATAGACTTTTTTTCCCAAAGAAGACATCTAAATGGCCAACATATACCTCAATAGATGTTCAAAGTCACTAATAATTATGGAAATGAAAATCAAAACCACAATGAGATATCACCTCATTCATGTTAGAATGGCTATAATAACAAAACAAAAAAGTGAGAGATAGCAAATGTTAGAAAGGATGTGGAGAAAAAAGAACCCTTGTGCATTGATGGTGAGAATGTAAATTGATACAACCACAGTTGAAAACAGTATGGATATTCCTTAAAAAATTGAGACTAGAACTGCCATATGATCCATAAATCACACTTGTGAGTATATGCAGCCCCATGTTCACTGCAGCATTATCTATAATAATAAAAGTTTAACATGCTAATTAGACCAGACATCCTTCCGGACCACCTTCTGGACGAAACTGAGGCAGGCAGGGGCCAAGGCAGAAGAGGCAGAGGCCCCCAGCCACTGTGGCAGGAGCCAAGGCAGAAGCAGCAATGTGGTGGCGGGGGCCAAGACAGCCAATGCGATGGTGGGGGCCGAGCCCCTTGCACAAATATTGTGCATCAGGCCGCTAGTTAACAATAACTAAGATATAGAAAATGCTTAAGACTTAAGTATTGATCAACAGATGAATAAACAAAGAAGATATGTATAAAATAGAATATTATTTACTGTGAGAAAGAAGGAAATCTTGCCATATGTGACATGGATGAACCTGTAGGACAGTATAATGCTAATTGTAATAATCCAGAGGCAGAAAGATAAATACTGTATGATCTCACTTATATGTGGAATTTTAAAAAGTTGAACTCATATAATCAGAGGTTAGAACAATCATTGAAAAGAGTAGGGGTCTGAAGGAAATCATGAAATGTTGGTGAAAGAAAGAGTGCAAACTTTCTGTTATAAGAACAATAAGTTCCGAGGATCTAGTATACAACATGGTGATTATAGTTAATAATGTATTGTGTATTTGAAATTTAATTTTACAGTAAATCTTAAGTGTTCTCACTACACACACACACACACACACACACACACACACACACACAAAGATAACTATGAGAGATGGGTGTGTTAATTAACCTGATTATGGTAATTAATTCACAATGCATACAGATATTAAATCATCATATTATACAACTTAAAAAGACTCTAATATTATAAAACCTAAATATGTTCAATTTTATTCTCAAATCCTATATAATAAAAGACTAATATGCAAATTGTCCCCTCAGGAGTTCAACCAGAAGCCCCGGGAGTTCGATTGGTCACTACGATGTGCGCTGACCAACAGGGGATGGCGTGGAACATGGCAGGCCACCAATGGGAGCAGCAGGGTGCTGAGGGAGCATGGGAAGGAGGAGACAGGAA
>NW_006284098.1:27333-29249 GCF_000327345.1 Myotis davidii
TAGGCGGGTAGGCAGGTGGGGAGGTGGGGAACCTTATTGGCCCTGATCGCCAGCCAGGCCTAGGGACCCTACCCATGCACGAGTTTCGTGCATCGGCCCTCTGTATCCTAATAAAACTGGAAAGAAAAAACAATAAATAAAACAATTTTAACTACAAAAATGTTTACTAAAACTAATAATTAACAAAGTGGAAGTTTTAGTCGAGTATTTAAAATTGTGAATGTAGCTAAAAATATATAAATAAGTACAATATATTACACTGAAATTGGTAGTTGAAGGAAAGGGTAGAAGGGTTTGGTGATAGAGAAATTTTTCACATTTCTTCAGCTAGAAACTGAGTGACTTGATAATATACATAGTTTTATCAAGAAATAATAGTTAACATATAATTTTATTTATTAATGTAACCATTATAAAAATTAAAAATAATAATTACATTTTCAAACTATGAGCTAGAATCGATACCAATAAATAAAACCAATAAACTAAACAAAATATTATTTTTAAAAGATGATAACAGAGAAAATAATTAGCTAAGCCCAAACATTATTCTCAAGTGAGAAGGATTCACTGAATTTTAAAAAAAGAAATATCAAATAGGATTTAAAAAACTCAAATATCTGCAGTTTAAAATTAAAAGATAATTGCAATTAAATTAATTAGAATGGTTAAAGATATAAGATAAATTTAAGAACAAGAAAATCATTGTTTCTTGTATTAATAACAAATGAGGTTGAAGTAAAAGAAAAATAAAAAGCATTTAGTCAAAGAAGTATTTTTATAGTACAAAAGTATGCAATCAAAATGCTTATTAAATTGTAATAAAACAGCATCCAGCAAAAATGCCTCAAAGATCATAGCAGAAAATCTGCAGGATTCATAAACATGATTAGGTTGAAATGTAAATGAAGCAGGCCAATAAACATTTTATTGAAGAGCTGAAATTCATTCTTAATGAAAAACAAATCCAAAGCACATTTTGATATAATATTTAACTTGTCATATTGACATATTAAAGGCTTAGAAATTTTGTTATGAGTGTTTGAAGAAATGTGTACTATTTGTATGACTGTATGTTGGCAAGCCCTCTGAAAGACAATTTTGCAATATTTAAAAAGCATGTAGCCTTGGATATAGCAATTCATAGATGGAATTTTTTCCTAAAGATATACTCACAAATGTATGCAAAATATAAGTATAAAAATTGTATTTTATGCATCAGTTCTTATATTTGCTAAATCTCAATGGAAAGCCTAAACATCTCCTCGGAGGAGAATGATTAGTCAACTTTGGCCAATGATACAGTAAAATACTATGCACCTATGAAAAAGAAATACAGAGATTTGTATGTTTTGTTATATTCTGAAAGAGAACGATTTCTAACTTAAGTAAAAAAATAAAAGTTATAGAAAAGGTTAGTAGTACATAAAATTGTGATTTGTGTAAAGAAAACTACTAGGCTTGATGATTTAAAATGTCGGTGCATCATAATTATGATGGTTGATACTAGCCATGCTGACACTGCATCACAATCTCTGATTATCATGATTGATGGTCATGTTCTAAAAGCAGAATGTAGATTAAAACTGTGGATGAGAATCCCAGCAACAACACAGAGTGGGTAACGATTAAGGAACAAGCTCTGGATAGTTGACCTCGCCAAACCAGTTTTAAGTGTGATAGAGAAGCTGCATAGCCTCAGAGGCCAATCCCAGAACACTGCCACACAGAGGCTGAGCCACAAATGGACTCTTTGCTAAACACAAAATAAGGCAGTCTGGGAAACAAATACAGCCTGCTTTAAAATAACGACTGTGGTTTACAACACAGAGGAATAGTGTATCGCAGGGAAATTCAAGACCCTCCTGAATACCTCACAGCAGTAAGGTGAGCCAGACTGACAAGTAGAAGAACCG
>NW_006284098.1:30418-31771 GCF_000327345.1 Myotis davidii
AAGAAATTAAAAGACAGGAGGAGCGCCTAAGGGAGCTATGGGACAACATGAAATGAAATAACATACGAATAATAGGGGTGCCAGAACAACAGAAAGAGGAACAAGGATTAGAAAACCTATTGGAAGAAATACTATCAGAAAACTTCCCTGAGGTGGGGAAGAAAAAAGTCACACAAGCCCAGAGAGTACCAAGCAAGGTGAACCCGAAAAGACCCACACCAAGAGACAGTATAAGTACCATGGCAAATCTTCAGGACAAACAGAGAATCTTACAGGCTGCAAGAGAGAGACGGAAAGTTACATTCAAGGGATCTCCCATTAGATTATCAAATGATTTCTCAACAGAAACACATCAGGCCAGAAAAGAATGGATGGAAATTTACAAAGTGATGCAAAGCAAAGGACTGAATCCAAGAATACTATATCCAGCAAGGCTATCATTCAAACTTGAAGGGGAAATAAGAAGGTTCACAGACAAAAAAAGGCTAAGGGAGCTTATCATCACCAAGCCAGCAGTGCAAGAAATGATAAAGGAACTGGTGTAAAAGGAAGAACTAAAAAGCTCAGAACGAAAAAAGCCACACAAAAAAAGAAATGGCTACAAACAAGTACCTTTCAATAATAACGTTAAACGTAAATGGACTAAATGCTCCAAATAAAAGACATCGAGTGGCTGAATGGATAAAAAACATGACCCATACATCTACTATCTACAAGAGACCCACCTCATTAGAAGGGCCTCACACAGACTGAAAGTGAATGGATGGAAAAATATTTTTCAGGCAAATGGAAAGGAAAAGAAAGCTGGGGTAGCAATACCTATATCGGACAAAAGAGTCCTCAAAGTGGAGGCCATAACAAGATATATGGAAGGCCACTTCATAATACTAAATGAATCAATACACCAAGAAGATATAACTCTGGTAAACATATATGCACCCAATGCAGGAGCAACCAAATTCATAAAAAAACTCCTGGAAGATATCAAAGGAGAGATCAACAACAATACAATCATAGTAGGGGACTTTAATACACAACTGACAGCACTGGATATGTCCTATAGACAAACAATCAGAAAAGAAACAGCAATCCTAAATGACTCACTAGATCAGATGGACTTAATACACATCTTCCGAACACTTCACCCCAAATCCAGGGACTATACATTCCACTCTGATGCTCATGGGACATATTCAATATAGTCCACATATTGGGTCACAAGCAAAGTCTCCCCAAATTCAAGAAGATTGAAATCATAAAAAGCATCTTCTCAGACCACGATGGCATAATATTAGAAATAAACTACAATAAAAACAACCCAAAATACTCAAACACCTGGAAGCTGAATAGCCT
>NW_006284098.1:34277-48159 GCF_000327345.1 Myotis davidii
CTTATAAAATTACATTTTCCATTTCTAATAAACTTAAGCTTTTAAAATTGTTCCCTGACTAAATCGTTGGTAATTGTATTCATTAATATTCTCACTGTGACCAACAGTACAATTAATATGAACCCAAGCAGGATATCAAGACAGCTCTGGTGCCGTGGAAAAACCCCTAGCCAGAGGCAGAGCAACATCGAACAGACTGTCAAACTACAGCGGGAAGGCCAGGGAGGGTTCGGGGGTGGGTAAGAGATCAACCAAAGGACTTGTATGCATGCATACAAGCATAACCAATGGACATAAGACACTGCGGGGTAGGGTCTTCCAGGGGATTGTCAAGGGCAGGGGAAAAAAAGGGACACATATGTAATACCCTTTGTAATACTGTAAGGAATAAAAAAATAATAAAAAAATGTGGATGAATCATGCAATAGTCTACATTCAATCAAAGGCTGAACACTCCAAATAAAATCTTTTATTATCATATTAAATAAGTTTATCTGAACTGACATATATAGGGTGTCCCCAAAAATATATACACACACTTTGTATCATTCTAAAGGCATTGTATGTTAAGATACATTTCATTTTCAAAATTGACTGTTAAGTGTTTATAAATTTTTGGGGGGCACACTCTGTATATGGATGATAAGGATTCCTACTCAGATGTTTCAAGATTATGGTTCAAAAGAACTGGGTTAATTTAATGAAAGTAATAAAAGTTTCTACTGTAAATTAAATACAATTATTAAATTACCCAAAGAAATGACCTTTTCCCTAATCTTTTTGGTATCAAATAAATCAGATATTAAGAGATGCTTCTTAGAAAATAAATATGTTTGAATCTCCCTCCCCCTTGAATTTACTATAATTAGAAGATACAGGTAATAGTGGTTAACTCCTGAGGCATAATTATACTTCCCTATTCTAATATTTATATCTTGAAATACTTCAAAAAAAGCTATTTTAAAGTATGTCATACATGACAACTATTAAGTTTTAAAATGGTAGAAATTTAATATTATTCTAATTATTAGGTAACTAGAGTCCCGGTGCTCAAAATGTGTGCACGGTGGGGGGGATGGGGAGTGTCCCTGAATGTGGCCTGCACCCTTTCCAATGTGGTACCCCTCAAGGGATATCCAAATCCTGGTTGAGGCCCTCACCTGCCATCCTGATCGCCCCCAACTGCCCTCCCCTGCCACGACTCACCTCCTCTGCCAGGACCAACCTCCTCCATGCTGTGCAGAGCTGCAGGACCCCCAAGCCTCACCGTGCAGAGCAGCCACTGGGCCCCACCTCTGCTGTGCGTGCAGCCATTTTGTGGTGGCCATCTTGTGCAGCCATCTTGTGGTGGTGGCCATATTGTGGTGGCCATCTTGTGATGACATTGCACGAGGGTGTTGCCCAAGGGCCTGATGCCGCCTAGGCTTTTATGATATAGGATGGTGTCATCAGCAGTATATTTTTAAATAATAATTTTAAATATTACTGGATAAAAACTGAAAACCAGCAAAATAAAAACCAAACTCTGGCCAAATTTAGTTTTTACACATTGATCTGTGTTTGTTTTATGACTGTTTATGCAAGAAATAATGTTTCATATATTAACTGTGAAAATATTTCAGCATGTTTTATAAAGGATTATAAGAATTAAATTTTATTTTGACTGAAATTAAATTTCAAATTACTTTAATATAATGGTTTGTAGGAAACAACTGTCAAATGCCATTTCCTCAGTCCATCATATTAATTTAGACATCTGTTGTGGAATTTTTTAATTCAGCAAAAAATACAAAAATAACTTACATACATTGTATTGTAATTTCATGAGGCTAGAAGTTCATAATATAAAAAATTTGAAAATATGTAATTAAAGTGAACAGGTGGCACTCTCCATCAAAAACTATTGAGAAAGAAAATCCATTGAAAGTTGAGACTAACTGTAGCAGATGGTATGCCTTTGCACCACTTTAATGATAGCTGTGTCCAATCTTCCTACTGGGTTTACTTGAACACCGTTTGTGCATTTAACTGGAAATGAAAAATAAAAGCAAACTATAATTTTTTACTACATCGGTAAATAAGTCGTTCGCATGTGAAAGTTTTCAGCTGCCCTTATATCTAGTATCCAGAGTGAATAAGCTCCATGCTGCCATGCAATTAAAACTATTTTAACTGAATCATCTGTTTGAAAGACAGTCCAATGTGTTAGATCACTTCCAGAAGTACAAATGGAACAAAAATGTACCAAGACAATCATCAATATACTTAATGTTCATATGAAAAAACACAATAAATTTTATCAGTTATTTTTGTAAAGTAGTACTTTACTCAAATATTCAGTGAGGTGCTGGGGGTGGGGGTGGTAAAGAGCTGTCTAACCTAACATATCATCTGTAAAATCATATATTCTTTGCAAATTGTCTATTCTATTTTCATATTAATGTCAATTCAAATATTTAAAAATCAAATCCAATATGGGATTAAAGATGAAAAAATATTTTAAAAAACATCTGCTATTCAATATCAGAAAAGCAACTTGGAGGTGAAATTCCATTAATGTATAAACATTTGAAAATTTAAATCAGGTTTATTTAGCCAATATTATGCAAGAATTAGAGGCCATACATGTGTGATGAAGAAAGTTAATTTTGCAAAGGAAAGTTTGAAAAAGACTTTTCAAAGTCACACAATAGCACAACTAAATACTACTGAAAACTGTAGCTGGAATGCAACACTGATGATTGCCAACAAATGTTGTTGGCCAGTCTAACCAGAAATGGTCGACATTCTGAGAGGTAAAGTAAGATCAGACCAATTCTTTGACTATAAACAATAGATTTTGACATTTGGTTGCAAGTACAAATCATGGGTCAAAAAGTATAACAATATTTGTTCAGAAGAGGGGTCAAAACAATGCTTTCAATGAACAAAGAAGTATATAGGAAATGGTTTTGAGCTGTGGTCATTGACCTCAATTTAAAAGAAAAAAGTGTTCATAATTTGCAATTGTAGGGAAGGAAAATGTGACCAGCTCAATGAAAAACAGATATCTTTTAAATAATTTTTTAGATTTAATAAATTAGTTTGATTTACCCTAAAAAAGAATGTCAAAATTCTGTAAAGGATATTAAGTTATTTATATGTGTTAAATGGTGAGAATACTTATGAGTTAATCTCTACAACTATCCTATATAATAAAGAGCTAATATGCTAATTAAAACACACAGTGAAACGACCTTCCGGAATGACTTTCTGGAACGACCTGTGGACAGAGTGTGGGGTAGTGGGCTGCAAGACAGCTGGGGCTGCGAGGCAGCTGGAGCAGCAAGGGCCGAACCCCTTGCACAAATTTCATGCATCAGGCCTCTAGTGGAATAATAAACATGTAGAAATGAGCCAAAATAAATTTGATTTCATCTGTTATATGAGGAAGATTTTTTAGCAATCGAAGTAATGAGCATCTGAATAACAAGTTGGAATCTTTATATTTTAGAATCAAATATGAATACTTACTTAGTATACAGGTAAATTTACCTGACATGCACTAGATTACTACAGGCACACAGTCCAATTTCATTAATTTGAGAGTAGAGAATTTAAGCTTGTATGTCCTTGCCTAAAGTATAATCCTCAAAAACAGTTTCACTATTAGATATTTTAATGCATACATCTCTTACCACAAATTATTCACAATGGACTCAATTGAATAAATACTGTATTTAACGCACACAGTATTGTTCAAAGTGCTTTTGTCAGAACACAAGATGTGAGATATGCTAATAAGTGCTACTTAATTTTCAGTGAAGGTATATGATATGTTCCATTTCATCCCCAAATTGTTTGAGCATTAAAACCTTTTCTATCAGAAAGCAAGTCTCTCAAATGACTATTCCACCACAAATTCTGGTAGTAGGTTTCACAAGTGCTGGGGAATTTGTTTGCAGAAATTGTCTCTGATGGACAGTGCCTTCTTAAGTATCTCAACTGAGTGATATTATAGACATGGAGACATATTTGATCTGTTTCTAAGGATGATGGAAGTGCCAGAGAATTAAAGATCCTGAAATAATTCATAACGAATAAGAGATGGGATTTGGTGGATAAATAACTAGTTTTAGTGGTTCCATTATGAAGCATGTTCAACATTGTTTCTCAGAGTGTCTTCAGAGGAACTGAGTGACTCAGTGTGGTAGCTCACTCTTTATCTCACACTTTATTGGCTTTCCCCTGGCATATCTCAATTGTGCATTCCCCCATAGTGTTTTCTGATCATTTCCTAAGTCCTGGCACCCAAATCCTTGTCTCAGGGACACTTCTGGGAGAGCTCAAACCAAGATAACTCTTTAGAAATATTTAACAAAGGCCATCTCTGCTTGAACCAAAGAGAAACACAGTTCTACAAAAGAAAATTGAACCAAAAATCTGGCCATAATTAGTACAGGATTATTGTTTACTAAACCTTACAGAACATTTCGTCTTCTCTCTTCCCGACTGCATTGTTGTTCCTTCATTATAAAAGCTTGTATCCTCTTGTCACTGACCTGATTTGTATCTTCATCTTTCACTTTCAACATTTATCTCAGAGTCTCTCATCCTAGTTCTTTGAGGCGTTGAGAACTCATACAATTTTTTTCTGAGTCAGGAGAACTTAGTACATTTTAAGACATTGTAATATTTAGTGTTTCATAAATTACTAGACTATTATGTTCAAATGTATTACAATTAAATAATAAGGGTTATAAAAAATCATCTGCTTGTGGCTAAGTTTTATAAATGTTGATATAATGTTAAACTTATTCACAGCAAAAATTCTCAGAATTATTTAATAGTACAATCCAAAATGTGAATCTCCAAGATAAGCATAGGATAGGCAATTTTTCCCCAAAATTTTATTCTCCACCTCTTTCCTTTGCATCACTTCCAATTAAAGTAAAACTGAACAGGTATGAAAAAAGCACATATAGAAAGCTAATGAAAAAAACTTTAAGTTCATACTTATATAAATACTGAGCTGTAACCAGTTCTAAAATATATGACAGAATTTTTCTGTCATCTCAACTAATATTCTCTCTCTCAATAATATAGGTTTTTTAAAAAATTAAAATAAGCCCTGGCCAGTGTCCTTCAGTTGGTTGGGCATCAGCCTGTATATAAGGGAGGTGCTGGTTTGATTCCAGATCAAGGACATATGGGTGTGTGCAGGAGGAAGCTGATAGATGTGGTCTTGCATTGGTATTCGTCTCTCTCACTCCCTTTCCCTTCTACTCTAAAAAAAAATCAATAAACTATTTTTTAAAATTAGCATAAGAGGTGTGACTGTGATAAGTGCATTATGTATATTTGTTTACTCTATGAAGAATAAAGCCACAGAAAATAATTTTATACCCAAAATTTTGGTGGCTTTGGAATTTTGAAATACTTAATGAAATTACTTGGAAAGTCTGCAGAAAGTGTGCAAATACCACTAAAATTTTGGGTATAAAATTAAAAATTTTGTTTTGTTTTGTTAACCCTCACCTGAGGATATATTTTCCATTGATTTTTACAGAATGAAAGGAATAGGGAGCTAGAGAGAGAAACATTGACGTGAAAGAGACACATCAACTGGTTGCCTCTCAAATGTGCCCAAACAAGGCTTGGGATCAAGCCTTCAATTCAAGTACTTCCCCTTGACCAGAATTGAACCTGTTCTAACCACTGAGCAAAAGAACAAAACAAACTGATGAACAAAATAGATCCAGAGACATAGAAACATGGAACAAACTGATGAATTTCAGAGGGAAGGTGGATGGGTGGGTGGGAATAGAGTAACTGAAGAAGTTATAGGCATATATGCATAACCCATAGACACAGACAATAGCGTGGTGAAGGTCAGGGGCGGGGGAGGGACAGGCTAGAAGGGATCAAAGGAGGAAAAAAGGGTACAACTGTATACTTTCAACAATAAAGATAAATTATGAAACAAAACAAAAAAGATTAAGCATTCCTTTTTGTGAATACATTGTAGAAAACTATAACAATAATAATTTTAAAAAAATTAGATAAATTATAGATGACATTGGTTTTAATATCTGACACCATCAGATATTACCAATGGTTTCCAAGTATGTGCAGAAGTTTTGCTCCATGTATATTTCTTTTAATCTTTATAAATGCTACAGTTAATAGGTCTGCTTACTAAATGTTACTAAATGTAAAGTTTGTATTAAAGAACATCCTAAGTATTTATTGAATAAAAAAATTCTGAGTTGCAAAAATATTTTTATTATATATACTATTATATGTTGTAAGGAGAAATTACCCGCGAGACAAGAAACCACGGCAAACCAAGAATTTGGTGAAACAGATCCTCCCCCTTGCCAATCTGGAGAGGGAGTTTCTTTATTAGCAGATTCGAATCCGGGCTGCCGCCACCCCAGGACGCGGGCAGGAAGCAGCCCAGGGCGGTTACAGCTCCAGCTTTTTATACACAATTCAAACAGGGGGTGGAGTGTTAGTACGCGCGCGGGAACAAAGAGGGCTAGTCCTTTCTTTGTCTAACTTCGCGGTTACATGCATCATCCAGGGGGCCTCCTGGAGCTGTTATTTCCTTTTAAGGCATCCTGTCTGCTAGGTCAGCTTGACCAGTTGGCTAGGGTCTCGGGCCAAATGGCCGAGCAAGGAAGTTATAAATTTTCCTTTTAGTGCAGGGTAGGTAATCATCCCGGGGAGAAGCTATAAACTTTCTAGTGCAGGGCTGGTAATTATCCCGGGGAGGATTTCTCCCACGGTCCTACATTATAAGTCATTTTAATGAAGCCAGCATTCTAGCAAATAAATAGGTCAAAAATTAGGCAAAGATATTGGATGTGTTAATGATTCACTGAAAGATTCATGAAGGTTTGTAGTATGTTCTATGCCTTGACCTGCACAGTGGGGTTCAAGATCTGCAGGAGGGGCTGATGCACAAATGAAAATGTTAGACAAAAATATGAATTATTAAGGGGTGGGGGCCAGGTGGAGTCTCTTTCTTAAAAAGGCACAACGAAAATGGGTCCCTTCTGTTTTTTATTCACTTTGAAAACACATTTGTCTTTTAGCAATGCATATAGGCATATCAAAGGTAAACTTTGTTATACAATGTAAAGACTATCAGGTCAGGAAATTGCCTCAAGCCACTGCAATCACAGCAGGGCCTTCCAATGTCTCTTTTGCACTTTTATGCTAATTGCTGTTTGCTTTAGCCTCCAGCATTTCCCCCTTTTTATTTATTTAAAAAATCTTGAAATGCTATGCCATCTATAGGGCTCAAGTTTTGTTTTGTTTGTTTGTTTTTTGTTTTGTTTTTTAAGACTTTTCATTCCACATCTGCAGACTAGGAATACATATATAAGACCAAGAATGAGACAGACAATAGTGGTTATGCTAAAAGGCAAATGTAGGGAGATCCAATGAAAAGGATTAAATTCTTTCTTGTCCTTTTTAAATTGCTGCCAGGCATTTAAGGAATTAGTCTGTAAGTTTGCCTGGGGCTTCTGTTATTTGGGGCTGGAGTAGTCCATTGTCTGTCTGCGGCCACAAGTACAGGTTGAAGCTTCAAGTGCAAAGTCCTCATTAGTTTGGTCAGTTCCTTCCTCAGCTTCATGTTGGAGTTTGATGTTCCTTGCAGGAATCCACATGAGCTTGGAGGAGTTTTCTGGAAATATACAAGCATATTCTCGACCAAAGGTTAATAAAGGGTTCGGACTTTTCCATAAACCAGACTCAGGATCCTTCAATTTGATGAAGCCTTTTTTCTTTTGGCTCATTATGACACCAGTGCAGCTCTATTGGTGTCTTGCCATCAGTGTTACAAGTGAAAAAATTTAAGGTAATTAAGGCTTGTTGTAATCTATTTACAGGAGATTTCTCCAGCATCACTATTCCCCACTTTTGTTTTTTAAGTTGGAATTTTAGCTGCTGATGTTGGCATTCTATAATTGCCTGTCCTAGGTAATTGTATGGTATTCCCATAATGTGCTGAATTTTCTATTTTTTACAGAATTGTTGGAAATGACAGCTTGTGTATGCAGGTCCATTATCAGTTTTAATAGTTTTTGGAATTCCCATGATGGCAAAAGCAGCTAGGCAATGATTAATGACCTGTTTTTCTATTTCTCCTGTAGATGCAGTTGCCCGTAGGACCTTTGAAAAGGTATCTACAGAGACATGCAATGCCCCCAAGGCATCCAAAAAGAGTATAATGTGTTACATCCATTTGCCAGATATGGTCCCAAATTAATCCTTGAGGGTGAACTTCTGTATTAGGCCCTTGAGACAGATGTAACTTACAAGTGGAACATTCCTTGATAATCTGTTTTGCCTGCTGTCCAGTGATTGAGAATTGTTTAGACAATATTTTGGCAGGCTGATGTAAAAGCTGGTAAGATTCTGTGGCTTGTTGTAATAAAGTGACTAATTGATTGCCTTATGCATATCCTTTTGTTAAAGGACCTGATATGAGTAATATAAAAGGGATATCGTCTTTCATGTACAATTTGCTGTACCTATTTAAATAGTATAATTAGACTTTGGTCACTGAACCATTTTATTTTATTTTATTTTTTTAAAATATATTTTATTGATTTTTTACAGAGAGGAAGGAAGAGGGATAGAGAGTTAGAAACATCGATGAGATGTGCCCTCAACCAAGGTACATGCCCTTGGCTGGAATCGAACCCGGGACCCCTCACTCTATAGGCCAACGCTCTATCAGATGAGCCAAATCAGTCAGGGCTCACAGAACCATTTTAATTGAGCAGTTTCAATTCTGTTTACCAGGTCATCAGCATAGGCAGAAGTAGAAATAACATAGAGGGCTTTTGGAAATCCTTAAATGCAGCCTTAATAGCTTTTAATTCAATCCTTTGTACAGAGTGTGACTAGTCTGGATGACTCAGTCTGAATTTACTGTATGATAAGCAGCTTTACCATTTGATGAACCATCAGTAAAAATAGTTAATGCTCCAGGAATAGGCTCTGGCCTACTATTTCTTGGTATAATAATAGGAATATAATATAAAAATTGTTGTGCCCAGATTTCAAGATTCCCAAGGGCCCACCAGGGAGCCAGTGAGTCCGATGCAAAAGCAAAGAGTCATTTATTTCAAACCTAGGTTTGGCTCCCCTGCCCCCCCTTACTGGCACAGCAGCAAGTGGCAGAGAGAGGGAAAACTGTGTGGAGAGAGGCTTTATAGGGCGTTGGGGCAAGGGGAGGAGAAAGGACTGTGGACCCTGCCGATTGGCCAGGTGCCAGTCGGTGTCTCATTACACAGGATGTGGTCATATACTGTATGACAAGCAGCTTTGTCATTAGAGGAGCTGTTAGTAAAAACAGTTAATGCTCCAGGAATAGGTTCATGCCTAGTATTTTTTGATATAATAATAGGGGTGTAATATAAACACTGTAGTAATTTTCTTTTAGTAGGTGACAACTAAATTTCTCCAAATATTCACTTATTTTAATTTGCTAATTCAAATCAGTCTGGAATAAGGTTTATTATCTAACTTCATTTGTCCTTGGGTGTGGACAGCAAATGACACTAATTGGATTTCTATCAGTTTTTCTGAGTACATTGACATAAGCTATTTACCCTCTGTTTAAGAGTAAATGCGAATCATTTACTTTTAAGTGTCCTTGGTTTAGGGATAGGATTTACTAACTAAATGGTCCCAAACCACTTGGCATTTATATTTTCTAGATCAGTGATGGCGAACCTTTTGAGCTCGGTGTGTCAGCATTTGAAAAACCCTAACTTTGCTCTGGTGCCGTGTCACATATAGAAGTTTTTTGATATTTGCAACCATAGTAAAACAAAGATTCATATTTTTGATATTTTTTAATATATTTAAATTCCATTTAACAAAGAAAAATCAACCAAAAAAATGAATTCATGTGTCACCTTTGACACACGTGTCATCGGTTTGCCATCACTGTTCTAGATGGTTGCAAACTGCTAATACATGCTGTATTTGCCATCTCACTGCTCAAGTGAGGCAAGCCACAAAATGAGAAAATGATTCCGTAGGTCCCTGCAGACACTTAATAAAAGCTCCCTCAGGTTTCCCTAAGTATATTGAACAAATTTTTCATTTCTCCCATAGAGATTTTTAGATAAGGTCTTAAACAATTAATATCCCCTAATAATTTCTAAAAGTCATTTAAGGTTTTAAGGCAATCCTTCCATATTTCTACCTCTTGAGGCCTAATACATTGTTTTTCAATTATGGTTCCTAGGTATTTGAAGGGTGTTTCTCTTTGTATCTTTTCCAGAGCATTTTTTAAGTCTCATTTAGGGAGTTCCTTTTCTAATTGGGTAAACATTGATAAACTCTGCTTTTGTTGTGGGCTTGCCATAAATTGTTACATTAAAAACTTTTATTTTTAAACGGAGCAACCAACTTGGTTGCCTTCCAGAAAAGCAAGTAGGAGAGAGGCATTCTGGCCAACATTCTAATGCATACATCTCAAGTAAAAGTAGCTTTCTTTATACTAATTGTGTCTAATTAATGGTGAGATTTAATGCTTGAGTAATAACTTTTATTTTACTTTGTAAATAGTAGTGGAAGAGATTTTTAAATTTATCCTTATTAAGCTTAAATTTACTTCTAAACAGCATTCTTTTTGGCCAGTGTTTATTTGAATATATATGCAAATTTTACTTTGGACTTTGTTAGAACCAATTGCTTATAAAATATTGGCTTCTCATATAAATGAGTTTATATGAGACCTTGATTTTAGTGTGAAAAGCTAATTTATTAAGTAATTAAAGTAGGCACCTTTATTGAAAAAGCAAAGTAAGCAAACTTATACATTTGACCCATGAAATACAGATGCCACCCCACCTCCCCAGCCAATCAAAGCGCAGGTTGGGTGGGGGTCTGAGGCATTATGTATGCTCCTGTTTTGAAATTCCATTGCTGAATATTCTGGTTTCCTGCCAACTATTTCAGTATCTCGAATATAAATGTGTGTATTTGTCAACATATAGATCAGTGCTAGCTGTAGCCTTTTTTGGTTATACACTAAAATATATATTCATGAACATCATATATTGATAAACTTATTATGGCTATGATAGGTAAAATTAGTATATCTACCCAACAATATAAGGTTCTAGAAATAGTGTATTGATAGGGAATACAGGTATGAATAATATAGTATTTTTTATGATGGGATGTTAAAAGAGTTATAATCAGCATACATATTAAATTTTTAAAATGTATTTTTATTGATTTCAGAGAGGAAGGGAGAGTGAGAGTGAGATAGAAAGATCAATGATGAGAGAGAATCATTTATTGGCTGCCTCCTGCATGTCCCACGTTGGGGATCGAATCCACAACCCGAGCATATGCGCTGACTGGAAATGGAACTGTGATCTCCTGGTTCATAGGTCTTCGCTCAACCACTGAGTCACATTGACTGGGTTGCCCCACATTTTTAATAGAGAAGATGGTAAGCACAAAGCTAGAGTGAATGATTCATGTTTCCGAAAGCGAAATGCTTTATTGGACATTCTTTCCTTCAGTCTAAAGGGATTTAAGTATATATCTATCCCTTCATTATCTAAGCAGGAGGGAAATGCCTCATTAGGATAGCAAATTTTTTCAAAATGCTAACAATGAAGAATGAGATTGAGTACCACCATCTGAGGTTCACAGTCAGTTGAAATTCCTGATCTACGAGCAAAGAATTTGAAAGGAATACCCTGAAACTCTCCAAAATCCAGCATCTTACATTAGTCCAAAAGTGTAGTGCAGATTTAGCCACACAAAAACTGTTAGCCTTTATATCTCAAGTGTGCAAATGTATTATTTAAGAATTCAAGAATTTTTAATTCTAAGAGAGTAAAACTTAGATTTTTAAAAATAAATTATAAAACTAAGGTTTATAGCCTATTTAAATACATTAGAGGCACTGTGTTAATACTTGAATACTTCATTTAATCTTCATGGCAATCCTATGATAGAGTTATTGTTATTATTAATATTTCAATTTCATAGATAAGAGTTTTGAACTACAGATAATTTAAATAATTTGCCCAAGGTGTCATAGCTAATATATCTCTGTTGTTAATCACTCTGCTATACAGATAAACTCTAAACTTATGAACTAGACATTATTATATTCAAAGTTGAATAAGGAATATAGTGCTTTAGCAGTTTTTTTTCCTACAATTTACCCATAGAGTCTGAGAGATTACTGTTGGATACATGACTATATCTCCCTGAGAACATGTACTGTTTTTGGAAAATGATACCAGTACTCATTGCTTTAGTTTTAGTCTTAACAGCCCACAATAATAAAGATGTACCACAAACATAATTTAACCTGGTTCGTATTCTGATAAAAAAAAAAAACACTAATTGGACATATATCTGGAAGGTATTAAACTTAGTTGTCCAATATTTGGTTGCAGTTTTTAGTCAGACTTAAGGGGAATATACATCTTAGCTCGAAAGTTCTGCCACTCCCATTTTATGTCTCTAGGCAGATCCCATAATGTCTGATTAGGTTTCATATATTCATCAATTCAGAAAGGAAAAGCAATCTCTCTCCCCCACTTTATAAGAATGTTATGAACATTAAGAGAAACATAAAATTATTTCTATTTATTCAGTGATTTGTGAACATTATGATTTATGCATAATGGGCTTTGGATTAACCATTTCTGTGTTACCCTTAACATTCAAAGAGAAGAAAAGGATAATTATCAAAATGCTTCAGATTCTACTATTAATAAAGATAAAATAAAAATGAATTTATACCTCTTGTATTTAACTTTTCAGCAAAATGTTTCTTATCTTATGTGGGTAAAGCACCTGAAAATCTCAATCACTAAGCAATATAAAACCATTTGAATGCAAATCTCTGTGAATTTGTGATAATAAAGATATCATTTTAAAAGAGATATAATAGACCTGGCCAAATGGCTCAGTTGGTTGGAGTGTTATCCCGTACAGTGAAAGGAGGTAGGTTCAATTCCCACCATTGATCAGCTGCCTCCTGAACATTCCCTGACCCGGGTTCAATTCAGGGCACATAGCCAGGTTGTGGCATGTTGACTGATGTTTCTCTACCTCTCTTTCTCTCTCTAAAATCAATGGAAAGCATATTCTCAGGTGACAATTTTGAAAAAAAGGTATAATAGGCTTTAGAACATTATTAGCTTTTAAGTGTTCTTTTACACACATAGCATAGTAAAACGTTTGTTTTTTTCTTTCATTTTTTATTGACTATTAAAAATACATAGGCAGCAAAATGATCGTTCAAGACCTATTACTAGGTATAACCTCAAGTTAATATAATATATCAAATTAAAAGATATAGACACAGCTGATTCTCACAGCCAGTTGGCCTGGAGGTCAAATCCCTGCCAGTATTACCTACAACAATCTAGGCTTAACTACAACAAGACTGCGCATAAAGACCACTAGGGGCTGCACTAAGAAAGCATAAAAAATGCGGAGACAAAGAAACAGGACGCAGATGTCAGAAATGGAAGATACAGAGCTCAAAACCACACTTTTAAGGTCATTCAATAATTTTCTAAAAACAGCCAAAAAATGTAGTGAGGTCTTCAAGAAGTCTAATGAGACCCTCGATGTTGAGATAAAGAACCAACTAGAAATTAAGCATACACTGACTGAAATAACGAATATTATAAAGACACCCAACAGCAGACCAGAGGACCACAAGAATCAAGGCAAATATTTGAAATGCGAAGAAGCAAAAAACACCCTACCAGCAAAGCAAAATGAAAAAAGAATCCGAAAATACGAAGATAGTGTAAAGAGCCTCTGGGACAGCTTCAAGCATACCAACATCAGAATTATAGGGGTGCCAGAAGATGAGAGAGAGCAA
>NW_006284098.1:48553-51462 GCF_000327345.1 Myotis davidii
GAGGAGTGGAGTTATGGGGGGGGAAAGAGGAACAAATGTAATAATCTGAACAATAAAGATTTAATTAAAAAAATAAAATAAAATAAAATAAATATGTATATATATATGTTTATGCATGTATACTTTACACATGCAGGTATGATACATACACATAGATATATATTTAAATTGAAAATTCATTTTTGTGCCAAAGAGACTATCCTATCTAATAAAGAGGGAATATGCTAATTGACTGCCCTGCCTTCAAAGATGGTGGTGCTCACAGTCAATAAGGAGGGGATATGCTAATTGACTGCCATGCTCTCAAAGATGGCGGCACCCACAGCCACAAAATGGCTGGCAGGGGAGGAGAGTTGGGGGTGACTGGGCCAACAGGGAGCGCAGTTGCAGGTGATTGGGCTGGCAGGGGAGCAGTTAGGCGTCGATCATGCTGGCAGGGGTGTGGTTAGTGGGTGATCAGGCTGGCAGGCAGAAGCAGTTAGGGGCAATCAGGCGGGCAAGCGGTTGGAAGCCAGCAGTCCAGGATTGTGAGAGGGATGTCTGACTGCTGGTTTAGGCCCCCGAGGGGTCCCAGATTGAAGAGGGTGCAGGCTGGGCTGAGGGACACCCCCGTCCTCCCTCTCCAGTGCACTAATTTCATGCACCTGGCCTCTAGTAAACAATGAGTGAATAATACAATGGGATTTTGTAAAATACTTTATTTCAATTTTTATTTGCACTTCTTAATTACATTTAAATAGTATAAATATATAAAAAACAAGAAGTGAATTTAAGACTGGGGAAATACATTTTTTAAAAAGTTTCTATAGCTTGGCTAGAATGGCTCAGTGGTTGAGTTGTTGATCTATGAACCAGGAGGTCACAGTTTGATTCCCAGTCAGAACACATGCCCGAGTTGCGGGCTCCATCCCCAGTGGGAGCATGTAGGAGGCTGCTGATCAATGATTCTCTCATCATTGATGTTTCTATCTCTCCCTTTCCCTTCCTCTCTCATATCAATAAAAAAGTTTCTATAATTTGATATCTATATACTCTATTTCATGCTCACCAGCAAAAATCTAGTTTCATTGATTAGCATATAATTGACCCTCTACCTATTTTTCCTTCCGCACCCTGCTATATGTAATGTCATTAATCAATGTCAAATACATAAATAAACTTTTTATTTTAGTATAAAATAACATTAAATTTTCCATCTAAATCATTTTAAAGTATACACTTAAGTCGTGTTAAGTATATTCACATTGTTGTGCAATATATCTCTAAAACTTTTTAAAAATGAATTTATTAGGATTACACTGGTTAATAAAAGTGTATAGGTTTGAGGTGTACAATTCTATAATACATCGTCTGTATATTGTATTTTGTGTTCACCACCCTTTCCATGTCCCTTTCCATCACCATGTATTCCCCCTTCACCTTCTCCTACGTTCCCCTACCCCCATTTCCGTCTAGATCTTTTTCATGTTATAACTGAAACTGTATATTCATGAAATAGTAATCCTATATCCCCCTACCTTGTCTTTGGAAACCACATATCTGCTTACATTTTCTATGATTTTGAAAACTTTAGACACTTTATATAAGTAGAATCATATAATATTTGTCCTTTTGTGATTGCTTTACTTTTCTTAGCCTTGTCCCCTAGGTTTATCTATGTTATAGCTATGACATAATTGCATTCTTTTTGAAAGCTGCATGATATTCCATTGCATGCATTTGCCATATTTTCTTTATCCATTCACCTGTTAATGACATTTAGTTTACTAACTCTGGCTATTATGAATAATGCTGCTATGAACATGAATGGAAACATCTCTTTGAGATACTGCTTTTAATCTTTTCAAAATATATACCTAGAAATCAGATTGTTGGATCATAAGGTAGCTCTATTTTTAATTTTTGCAGAAACAACCATACTGTTTTCCATAAGACTTGAACAATTTTACACTACTTTCAACAGTGCACAAAGGTTCCAATTTCTCTGCACCCTTGCCAACATTTTTTAATATTATTATCTGGTGTGTGTGTGTGTGTGTGTGTGTGTGTGTGTGTGTGTGTAATAGTGACCATCCTAAGTGATATACGATGAAATATCATCATGGTTTTGGTTTGCATTCCCCTAGTAATTAGTGATGTTGAGCATCTTTTCATGTGCTTATTGGCTACTTGTATATCATCTTTGGAAAAATAGCTGTTCAAGTAATTTGCCCATTCTTTTAATCCTCGCCTGAGAATATGCCTCTATTGATTTGAGAGAAAGAGGAAGGAAGAAAGAGACATCGGTGTGAGGGAGAAACATCTATGTTCACTGAACAGGGATTGAACCTGCAACCTAGGTATGTGCCCAGACTGGGAATTGAACCCACAACCTTTTTTGGTGAACGGGACGATGCTCCAACCAACTAAGCCATGTGGCAGGGATCATTCGCCCAATTTTGATTGGATTATTTGTTTTGAGTTATTGAAATTTCTTATATATTCTGAATATTAACTACTTATCAGATATGATTTGCAATTATTTTCTCCCACTTCATAGGTTACCTTTTCATTATGCTGATTGTTTTGCTTTGCAGAAGTTTTTAAGTTTGATGTAGTCACATTTTTTATTTTTGCTTAAAATATAATTGCCAAAAAAATTAAAGACATGTGAAACCTATGTGTATTTTCTATTCTTTTTTTTTTTTTAATTCGCCTTGGTATCAGAATCTTGATAGCTTGTTGGAGCACCTATAATGTTAATTTTTCAACCACATATTTCTCACCCACTTCATGTTACCTTTTCATTATGCTGATTGTTTTGCTTTGCAGAAGTTTTTAAGTTTGATGTAGTCACATTTTTTATTTTTGCTTAAAATATAATTGCCAAAAAAATTAAAGACATGTGAAACCTATGTGTATTTTTTATA
>NW_006284098.1:53328-54337 GCF_000327345.1 Myotis davidii
GCACACTCACTGGCTTCTCTTTTAAACCTTCCCGTTTCCTCTCTGGGACCTCTTCCCTGCCCCACCTGAGCACATTTTGATATTAAATCTTTCGTTCAGGGGGCATTAACCCACAGCCAAGGGTCCAGCCCCAGACAAACCTTCGCTTCCTCCCCACTGCCATCCTCCTCCCATTCCCTGACCGGAATGCCCTAACTTCTAGTCAACAAAGTACACTTAACGTGCCACCAACCTAACCCTGGCCAGTGTCTTTTGGCTCCAGCCCTTGGGGACGAAAGGGGTACCCTCTTCAGTGTCCGACTCCATCCCAGCTAAGCTGTGCCTCCCCTCCCAGCAAGGGGCACCCAGCCCATTGAGGGTGGCCAAGGCCTGCGCAGTCTGGGTGCTGCTGCTGTGAAGCAGGAGCACCTCTGCTTGGAAGGCTTTGGAGCTTCTACCCCTCTGTCCCAGGACCCGGGGACGCCTCCCCGCCAACGGCCCGTGCTGGGGTCCACATCCCTCCTCCCATGTCTGGGTGGAGCTCCATACTCCGGGCCACCTGTGCCTGCCCCTTGGTGGGTGCACCTGCTCTGCCCCCCAGCCGTTTCCACCCCATCCTGTGTGCAGACCCGCATTTCCTTCCCTTTTTCATTCCTGTGTCTTTTTATTGTTCCCTTTCTGTATTTCTGTTTCTCCTCTTGGCCTATGTGCATACAGGCCTGCCTTCCTCTCCCTCTCCTTTCTTATACCCTCTTATCATGTCCTATCCTACATATCCCAGGCCTCGCAGCTGCCTGAGCAGGGTGCAGGGATGCAGCCTGCTGATCAGTTGTTATGTGACGGTGTCCTGACCAATTTTCATATTATTCTATTATTAGATAGACTAGAGGCCTGGTGCACAAAAATTTGTGCACTCGGGGGGAAGGCAGGGTCCCTCATCCTGGCCTGTGCCCTCTCGCAGTCTGGGACACCTTGGGATATAATGCCCTGCTGGCTTAGGCCTGCTCCCGGGTGGCAGAGGGCAGGCCCA
>NW_006284098.1:55250-60065 GCF_000327345.1 Myotis davidii
CGTTAGCTTGAGGCTTGGCTCCAGCTCTTAGGCCTCCTAGGCTGAAAGTAAGTTTCTGGCCTTTGCATACAATGTTGCGAATCTGCTGACTCAAGTCTGGCTGTATTTGTTAAAATGTTTCAAACTGCAGGCTAAGAGGCCTGCAAGGCAGGCGGGGAACGTTGGGGTCCTCCGTCACTGAAGCAAGCAAGCCTCATGTTAGTTTCAAGCTGCCTGGCTTCTGGCTGCCATCTTGGCTGGCAGTTAATGTGCATATCTTCCTGATTAGCCAATGGGAAGGGTAGCGGTCTTACGCCAATTAACATGTTTCTCTTTTTTTAGATAGGATGTGTATTTTGCTACAATATAAAAAACAGCAGCTTTATTTTTAACTAGAGGCCCAGTGCATGAAATTTGCACTTGCGGGGGGGGAGGGGATTTGTGTGTGTCCCTCAGCCCAGCCTGCATGCTCTCCAATCTGGGACCCCTTGAGGGATGTCTGACTGCCCAATTACGCCCTCTCACAATCCAGGACTGCTGGCTCTCAACCGCTCACCTGCCTGCCAGCCTGATTGACGCCTAACTGCCCTCCTCTACAGGTCTTGTCCCTCTTAACTGCCCTCCCCTGCAGGCCTGGTCCACCCAACTGCCCTCCCCTGCAGGCCGGATTGCCCACAACTGCCTTCCTCCTGCCGGCCATCTTGAGGTGGCCATCTTGTGTCCACATGGGGGTGACCATCTTTGACCACGTGGGGGTGGCCATCTTGTGTGTTGGAGTTATGGTCAATTTGCATATTACCTCTTTGTTAGATAGGATAGCCCCAAACTGCAGCTTTTGCCAGTGTATTTTTTTCTAGGGGAGACACAGATTTTGCACTTCCTACTGATGTTGTTTTCTCTGATGTTTTCCCTGATGTTGTTTTCTCAAAAATTCTTACTATGATAAAAGGAAAAAATGATTTCCTATATTCAAAGTTCCTAGTAGAAAAGGCATGTATTATTGTCCTAACTAACACATAATTTTATTGCAGTTGAATGTGTGAAATAAGTGAAATGATCAGGGCTAAAAAAATGCTTAAATTAATGAATAATATAGAAATATTTCAAAGGATAATCTGTAAGATTAGCACTTGATAGCTGATATCACTTCAAAAATTTTATTATAGTATAACACTCACAAACTCTGCTTTCTTCAATTTACCATATTTTGTATTGATATAAAAGCAATATTCAGATATACTGAAAATTGAAATTAATTACTATACACATATATTGCAATAAAGTTTTATATCCTCCACTCAGAAGAGACATTTGAAATAATTTCTCAAATGTCAAAATATCTTCACTCTATTACAAAATAAAATTTTTTATCTTACTGGCATCAGAATTTATAATCAATATTGCATCATTAAGTACTGGAAAATAAACTGAAAACAAATGAAGAGCAGCTGTTATCCTTATGAATCATGCTAGTCATAAATATTAACCTGCAGATTTATCAGGTATAATGCAGTTAAGAAATAAACCAGCAAAAAAGGGAAGCTTCTTAATGTATTTAAAATCTCTTAATCTATAACACAATTAAACTCATTTTCTCACATCCCAAGCTACAATATAATTTATGATATTTTAAAATCATAACACATGCATTCCTTTAAAAGGAAACAAAGTTATTTCTAGTAAGCAGAATTTAGTTTGGATATTTTTTCTCTGTTTTACTTATATTGCTGTAATAATCAAAGTTTTATTCAGAAGAATGTTTCATGATAAATTATACCAAAATGAACTGAATAAAGTTAAGGATCTGAGATTATTGCATTATTCATTAAAAATATGCTGATATCTTAATTTTGCAATATATGTATTCAGATTCAATCCTTGTGCGATTGGAATAGGCACATCTCAATGAAACCTCGAAAAGATATTTTGGAATAATAGATGTCATAAATTTTACTAACTTCTGAAAAGGGCAAATCTTTTTGAAATTAAAAAGGAATAGTGATATTACCCGTCTATCCTTATTGTTTTTGGAATGGTGCTTATATCAGAACTATGAATACTATTCTACTTACAAGTTAGAAAATTTCATTCATATGTAGAGGTGTGAATTGGAGCAACATTTTGTTTTTTTTAATTATTAATTAAAGCTAACATAGATATTGCCCTTAAAAATTGTTATTAGTATATAATTATTAATTATTGAACTTGTAGTATCTAAATATATAAAGTTTGAGTACCTAAATATGCAGTAGTAAGGTGTTTATTTTCACATAATATTTTAAGAAATATACAATGGGAGGAACCAAGATGATGGCGTAGGGAGTAGACCTGTGCATACTGCCTCCCACAACATCATTGAAACTACCAACTATAAGACAAACAACCACCATTCAGAACCATGGGGAAGTTGGCCCAGTGGGAGTTCTACAACTGGAAGGAAAGAAAGAAGGGCAATGAGACTGAGTAGGAGCTACAGAGTCACCAAAAACAGAGGTACACAGTCGCGCACCAGGCGGGCTGCAACTGGATGCGCGTTTTTTTTTTTTTTTTTTCAATCAGAAGCAGTTACGAACCCTTGAATCCTCTGGGCTTGCTCGGGGAGGGTCTCTGAGGCCCCAGACCCAACAGGGAGAGGAGGCACAGCCTTGCAGCGGTGGGAAAGTGAGGGAGGCTCTGGCGCGCAGCTGCTCCCGGCACTGGGGGACGCCAAGTCCCAGAGTCCCAAAGAGGCAAGGAGCCCTGGAGATGCCACCATTGCTATTTGTTCCGCCCTGGTGACTCCCTGAAACCCTGCCCTACTCAATTTACATTCCCATCCAGGCTGTGCCAGAGGCACAAGAGAAAATGCCTGCGCTTTTATAAACTCTCAAATCCACTGAGCTGGTTCGGGCGGGATCATGAGGCACCAGACCCTACGGAGAGAGGTGGCATGGCCTTGCAGCCATCAGAAAGCGAGGGAGGCTTTGTCTCACAGCTGCTCGCTGCACTGGGGTAAGCGAAGCCCCGGTTTCCCAGAGAGGCGAGGGGCCGCGGAGACACCACCATAGCTGTTTGCTCCGCCCTGGCGACTCCCTGAGACCCAGCCCTAATCAATTTGCATCCCCATCCAAGCTGTGCCAAGTGCACAAAAAGACCCACCTGTGCTTTTGCAGCCTAACCCAACAAATTGCAGACTTCAACTCCTCGCACCCATGGGAGACACACTCAAGAAGCAGACCCAGGAGAACCAAGATGGTGGCGTAAGGAAGAGACCTGTGTGTGCTGCCTCCCACAACAACATCAAAACTACCAACTATAGGACAAACAGCTATCATATGGAACTATGGGAAAGCTGGCCCAGTGGAAGCTCTACAACTGGAAGGAAAGAAAGAAGAATATTGAGACTGAGTAGGATGTGCATAGGCACCAAGTACAGAGCCCAACCCAGCAGGCTGCAGATTTTGGCTCCTCGCATCCAGGAGGGATGCACTCGGGGGGCAGAGTCGGGTTCAGGGCAGGCCAGGGCGGCCCGGCTGGGCCGGCGATGTGGAACCGCTGAACCAGCATGCGCACAAGCACGCCCACCAGTTCCAGTCTCGCGTGGGACGCTGGGGGACAAATAGGGATGCCCCCGGAAAGGTTGAGAAGGCCCGGTGAGGTCGAGACTGCCCCAGTAAAGTTGGGACGGCCCCAGTGAGGTTGAGACGGCCTCGGTGAGGTTGGAATGGCCCAGGTGAGGTTGAGACAGCCCCAGTGAGGTTGAAACAGCCCTGGTGAGGTTGAGATGGCCCCGGTGAGGTCAAGACAACCCCAGTGAGGTTGAGACGGCCCCGGTGAGGTTGGATGAGGTTGGGACGGCTCCAGTGATGTTGGGACAGATAATGGGGACCAGTATAGACTGATGAACAGGGGTAGATGCAGAGGCAGAACAGCATTGAACAGACTGTCACACTACAGTGGGAAGCCTGGGGAGGGTTTTTTTTTTTTGGGGGGGGGTTAAGAGATCAACTGCATATAAGAATAACCAATGGACACAAGATACTAAGGGGTAGGGGCCGGGGGAATGTCAAGGGGGGAAAAAAGGAGACATATGTAATACTCTTTGTAATACTTCAAGAAATAAAAATTATTTAAAAAAAGAGAAATATACAATGAATGTTTTTCTTAAAGTTTTTATTTGAAATAAAAGATCAATAAACTGACTTATAATGTCACTTCTTTCATCATTTACTTATTTTTCTTCAATTATTGTATCGTCAAATATTAAATATTCCCTTGATTCTAGATTTTAAACAATATTAGACTTGTCTGAATAATGTCATATTACTTAGATGGCATTTATGTATTTCCCAATGAGGCTCACATAATGATATTAAAGTGAACATGTCATGTTTTTTATAACATTCTTTTTTGATATGTGAAGCTGACATAGTGTTAGAGTGAATGCAAATTTGTTAACTGCACAGAATTATTTATGTGTTCTATAAGGGATATTATACTGATGGGGACAAAAGCAGTAAGTTTCTGTTTAAATTAGGATAAGGATAAACAAATTCTTTCATTCGAGTTTTTTATTAGAACTCTACCTGGTAAAATTACAACCAACTAAAACTATATTTTTTCATTTTAATGAAAACTTTTTATATAGGTCTTGATCTGTTAAACAAAAACTCCATTTTTATTTTGTAAAAGTAGCTCTACTAGTATTATATAGTCATTTATTTTAGTTCAAAGGACATTTATTGAACCAGAAATTCTGTAGAGAGAAAAAAAGTAATGAAACATATCAATTAAATATAATAAAAACATTAATAAAGAAATGAAAGATTTATTTTTTTTAATTTTATTTTTTATTAC
>NW_006284099.1:0-1656 GCF_000327345.1 Myotis davidii
CTCTTTGTAATACTTTAAGCAATAAAAAAGTGTGAATTGTATATTTAAAAAATAAATAAAAACAGACAAAGATATTACAAGAAAACTACAGATCAACTATCCCTCATAAACATAGATATAGTAGTGACCTAGTGCACGGATTCATGCACATTGAAAGGGAATTAATTAAAAGGTGGCTGGCAGGGCGGGACTGGGTGAGATGGGCCTGACACGCCCTGGAGCCAACCTCCCATGGTCCCTCCCTGGTGTCTGCAGGGTGAGGGGGTGGGTGTCCCTCCAGCAGGTGGGATCACTTGGCCTGGCCTGTGGGGATGGGGCTGAAACCAGCTCTCTGACATCCCCTGAGGGGTCCCGGAGTGCGAGAGGGCACTCTGAAAAGTTGCTGTCATACAGGGTGTGGAATGCAAAGTCAAGTGTGCAGTAAACCAAATTCGGGGCCGACAGTGCCCCAGCAACAACATAACCCATGGATGAAGGTGGAATCACACGGCCCCGCAAGGGCCCTCCTCTCTGGTTTCAGGGTGCATCACCAGATACAGAGAACCACTGCTGCCAAATCACGGCAGCTCGGCAGCTCCTGTGTTGTTTTCTCCCTGGTGGTCAGTGTGTGTCATAGTGATCAGTCAGGCAGTGGGACACTTAGTATATTAGCCTTTTATATATAGACTAGAGGCCACATATCATTGCCTTAATTGCACCTCAAATAAAGCCATCAGGAATTATTGGGGAGTAATATTGGAAGGATATGGGAGAAACCCTTGGAAGAGACAAGCCAAAGCAGAAAGAAAGACAGAGATTTGACAATGGTCAAGAAAACCTGGAACTGAGAATTCCAGTAAGTATAATAAAGACATAGTCTTCACCTTTTCTGTTTCCCTCTGTCCATTGACTTTATTCTCTCAATACAAAATGTGTATTTCCACTTGGCAAAAAACATGTCCAATGACATCTCCCATATTTTATATCTAGGTGAGGCTTTAGATGACCTCTCTTCCAAAATCTAAAAATCTTGGAGGAATGGCTACACTGGCACCTCTTGGTCAGGTGTTCTGCTCTTGACCAATTAGCTGGGCCAAGGGACAATTAGTAGTAACATGGTTTCTTTTGCTGCCATACTATAATAGAAGTGTGGAAATGGGAGGAGTTCCTATAGGAAAGGTGGATGCTGGCTATACAGTTGTATAGGCTATCCTATAATTATACATGATAAAAAAATCACAGGTCAGTGATCTGAATTATATGAATGATAAAGGAGAACAGGATCAATCTTAATGTAAAAAATTGATTTAGCTATGAATAAACATCATTTGATAGACCTGCAATATATAGAATGTTTACTATGTTAGGCATTATGTTAAGTGTTTTTTTATATGTTGAGTCATTTATTCCTCACAACTCTATGAGCTAGAGACTATTGTCCTCTATAGATGGAAAAACCAGAGCTTAGAGAGGTTAAGTAACTTGTCCAAGATCATATAGCTAGTAAGTAAGCTATATTTGTGCTAAGTTAAAAGTTTTTAACTATCAGGGTAATATACTATCTCATTACTTTCCTACCTTGAGTGGAAAATTATGGTCATTTTCCCCTCAGTTCTGCCATAGGAAGCCATATGAACTTGATAAATCTTATACTGGGTTTTAGTATTTTTATCTTTA
>NW_006284099.1:1758-14134 GCF_000327345.1 Myotis davidii
TGAAGCAAGCAAGCCTCATGTTAGTTTCAAGCTGCCTGGCTGCCGGCCGCCATCTTGGCTGACAGTTAATTTGCATATCTCGCCGATTAGCCAATGGGAAGGGTAGCGGTCATACGCCAATTACCATGTTTCTCTTTTATTAGTGTAGATGAGTTTTTAACACAATTTTAGCAAATCAAATACAATACAATATATAAAAGGGATAATACATTATGACCAAATGGGGTTTAATCCCAGGAATATGTGGTTGGTTTAACATTTGAAAACCAATCATTGTAATTCACCATCTTATCAAACTAAGAAAAACCATATGATCATCTAAATTGATGCCAGTAAAGCATTTGAAAAAATCCAATATCCATTTCTGATTAAAGAAAAGGAAACAAAATATAATCTCTTAGAAAATTAAAAAATTGGGGGCTTCCTCAACCTGATAAAGGGAACCTACATAAAACTATAGTTTATTTCATTCTTAAAGGTAAAATCGTGTTTTCACCCTAAGATCAGAAAAAGTCAAGGATATTTACTCCCACCATTTCTGTTTAACATTGTACTGGAGGTTCAGCCAGGGCAATAGAGCAAGAAAAAGAAATAAAAGGCAGACCAACTGGAAAGGAAGAAGTAAAACTGTCTTTACTTGCACAAAATATGCTTGACTATGTAGAAAATCTTATGGAATCTATAAAAGTCTAAAATATCCTGAGGTTAGCTAGGTTGCAGAATTTATGTTTAATAAAAAAATCAATTTCTTTAAAAAAATTTTTTTTCAATTGCAGTTTACATTCAATATTATTCTGTATTAGTTTCAGATGCAAAGTGGTTAGACAATCATGTACTTTACAGAGTGGCGTCCCTGATATTTCAATTACCCACCTAGCATCATATAGTTATTACAATATTATTGACTATATACTAGGGGCCCAATGCATGAATTCGTGCACCTTGAAAGGAACTGTGGGCTGCAAGGCTGCGGTAGGCACAGGGGCACTGCCCCTGCCTGGCCACCCCGCATCATGGCCCCTGGTCCTCTGTCTGCTAGCAGCCTTGCTCCTGCTGCCACTGCTCCCACACACTGCCATTGCCGGCCCCAGTAATACCTGCTGACAGCGTGGAGCGACTGAGGCCAGTGCCAGCAGTGGGTGTGAGTGGTGACTGCTGCCCCAATCACCCCTCAGAAGCAGGGGGAGGTGGAGAAGCCCTCAGGGGTGATCGGGGCTGGCAGCCACCGCTCGCACCCACTGATGGCGCTGGGCACTGGCAGTAGGTGTGAGCAGCTGCTCTGGTGCCGGCTGTGGGTGCAAGTGAGGCCAGCCCTGGCAGTGGGTGCAAGTGGCGGCTTCAACACCAGCAGCAGGTGAGAGCGCAGGGCAGGACCGTGGCACGTAGGAGCAAAGAATTTTCAGTAACCACCAGAGGCTCGCCCCCATGACAGCGACTGGCGCCCCCACTTGGTCTGGCGCCCCCACTCACCTGCTCCACCATCCTACCGCAGCCGACGCCTGCCATGTTCTGTGCTCTGCCGCCTGCTGCCATTGCCTGCCATGTTCCACACACACTCCTGCTGGTCAGCGCATGTATTAGCGACTGGTTGTTCGGTTGTTCTGCTGTTTGATCTATTTGCATATTAGGGTTTTATATATATAGATTGTGGAGCTATTTTCTTACACTATTGAAAAATTTTTTAAAAAACTTTATTCTTGATTTCAGAGAGGAAGGGAGAGGAAAAAAAGATAGAAATATCAATGATGAGAATCATTGATCTGCTTCCTCCTGCACGCCCCCTGCTGGGGATTGAGCCTGCAACCCAGGCATGTGCCCTGGACCAGAATCGAACCTGGGACTCTTCAGTCTGCAGGCCGACACTTTATCCACTGAGCCAAACTGGCGAGGGCTATTTTGTTCTTTAGATACCACATATAAGCAATAAAAAAAGAGTCAATTGTATATTAAAAAAATAAATAAAACAGACAAAGATATTACAAGAAAACTACAGATCAACTATCCCTCATAAACATATGAGCCTCTGGTGGTCTATTTGCATATTAGCCTTTTATTATATAGGCTAATTTGCATGCACCACCACCACCCAGCTAATTTCTTTGCTCCTACGTGCCACAGTCCTGCCCTGTGCTCTCACCTGTTGCTGGTGTTGAAGCTTGTTCCTCTGACCTCAATTTCTATGGTACTTCTCCCTGGAGCTCCACTGCTCTTCCTTCTAGGTGATGTGTTTGGGACCCTTTACACTGGCTGTTCCCTCTGCCTGGAACTCTCTTCCTTGAGATCCCCCAGATACTTCATCCTCCGGAAATTCTGTTTCTTTGTTACTAATGTTGTGGCCCCACCCCATAACAAAGAAACAGAATTTCCGGAGGATGAGGCCCAGAAATCAGAATTTTAAAAAGATTCCCAGGTGATTTTAATGTGCAGCCAAGGTTGAGAACCACTGCCGTAGGGAAAATATTTAGCAAAAGACTGCTGTGTATAGCCAGACAGTTTCTTTTTTTGTATTGCAAGCACCTGACTTAAGCTTTGATTGCTGAGGCATCCATTTCAAAGATGCATCCATTTGAAGGCAGCCGTCTCCAATAAACACAGACTAAAGAGCCAGGTGCCTCATCATTTTAAGTTCCCACTCTTATGTTTTAAATTCACCAAATAGTGAGCCTGCAAAACCCTAGACCTCCACCTTCAACCCCATAAAAGTAAAACCCCAGAACTGTGCTCTCGCTCTTGCTTTCTCATCTCTGTGTGGCCCCAGATGTGCTGTCATTTCCAGTTATTGTAAGTAATAAACTTGTATCTTTTTAAAGTTTTCTCATGGTTATTGCTGAAGGGCATCTTGTAATCATAATAAGGACCATAAGGGCTGGTCCAGCCACATTGGTTATTGATAGGCTGAGACCAGAACACGAGAGACCTTTTTTATTGATTTTTTTAGGGAGAGGAAGGGTGGCTGGACAGACCTGGCCTGGGCATCAGGTCGTGATCTGCCATTGGCTGGAGGCTGGGGAAGCCCCGCCCTCTACTCTCCCAGCCCAAGGAGCAATTTGGCTCACAGAGGGGAATGGATCTTCTGGGACATGGGCCTTTCAGTACTAAAACTGAGGAGGTCCCGGGCAAACCAGAACAAGTTGGGTGTCATGGAGGACTGGATGGGATGCCTCTAGTTCCTACAGATTGCGTCTAGGAGGGGAAAGGGACAAAGCGTGCCCTCTAAAACTAGGCTATTTATTTTTAATTGCAGAAATACATGCTTACGGTGAAAAACAGACAACAAAACCCTAATCACCACCACCATCACCATTAGCCTCATCGAAACAAAAACCTTAAGCTTCAAAGGTTCGACTCTGGCTCACCTCAGGCCTCCAGGTCCCTATCCCTTTAACAGTGACTTGTATGGCCCGCACATATATAAGCCTATTAGGCACTATTTTTGTAGTCCTGGCAGGTAAACGTGTCCTACCTGGAAGACAGCAGCAGCCACTTCCTCAGGCTCTCGGGCCTCCACGCTGGCCCCTCCCACCTACTCTCTATGAGCAGCTGTAGATGTTTCAGATCACAGCTCTGAGCGGTAAGCTTTGGTGGTTTCCCACCTTAGAGTAAAAGTCCTGGGATCTGGCCCCTGTTCCTCTGACCTCAATTTCTATGGTACTTCTCCCTGGAGCTCCACTGCTCTTCCTTCTAGGTGATGTGTTTGGGACCCTTTACACTGGCTGTTCCCTCTGCCTGGAACTCTCTTCCTTGAGATCCCCCAGTGGCATATACCCTCACTTCTTCCAAGCATGTCTTCAACGTCAACTGTCACCTCCTCAGAGAGGCCTTCCTAGACCACCCCAGCTAAAATAGGCTCCCTCAACTCTCTATCCCTTTACTTCCCTTTATTTTTCTTCAGAGAAGAAAATATGTCATTTACTCTCTGGTGTATTTATTCTCTGCTTTCCCCATTAGACTGTCAGCTTCATGATGGGGATCGAACTCGCAACCTGACATGTGCCCTGACTGGAATTGAACTGTGACCTTTTGGTTCCTAGGTTAATGCTCAACCACGGAGCACCAGCTGGGCTGTCATCAATTTTTAAATTCTGTTCATGGTGTTGCCAACATTTTAGTAGTCAAATATATCAGTCTTTTCCATTATGCTGTCTTTTGTAGTTTAAAAATACAGCAGGGCCTTGACTTACGAGTTTAATTCGTTCTGAGACCGAGCTCGTTAACTCAAATTACTGTCAACTCAATGCAAAAAATCGGCCGAGAGACATCTGGTATCTCAAAAAACTCGTTAGTTGGGACACTCGTAAGTCAAGGCCCCACTGTATCTTTATTGACTTCAGAGAGGTTGGGAGAGGGGGAGAGAAACATCGATGAGGAAGAATCATCAATCAACTGCCTCCTGCAGGCCCCACACTGGGAATGAGCCCACAACCCAGGCATGAGCCCTGACCAGGAATTAAACTGTGACCTTCTGGTTCATGGGTGAACCACTGAGCCACGCCATTGTGTCTTTGTGTACCCATTTCCTCCTGCACTTTCCTACCATCTGCCTCCTTCCCTTCAGTGAATTTCTGGAAAGCAGAGACTTCTCAGTGTTTTTAGTACATGGTAAGTGCTCAATAAAATTCTTTATGATGGGTAATAATTGTTTCCCCAGCCAAGACAGATATGCATCCTAAGTATAGAGCCATAAATCAGTTTATCTCGTTTATTTGCATCTGTGGCCCAGCATAATTATTAACAGCATCATTTATTATTCTTAAATTTGTCCAACTTTGGATGATAAATTTTATGGTTTCCCTAATTATAAGAGATGGGAACTAATTTAATAAGGAGATAACCTGTGGTAATCAATGCACAGATCAGTGGAAGAAATTATTAGGACAAAAAGACTCATTTAATCTTATCATGTAAGCAGTTATTAGCCTTCATGTAGAATTAGGCCTGCCTGTCACTGACTCCCTGCTATCTACTTCAAATGCATTGTGAAATTTAACAAGTTGTTTGTGAAACTTACTATGAACTATTTCAGACGTATAAAAGTTATAGAGCATTATACAGTATAGCATTAAAAGGAACAGTCATATACCCAGTACAGCTTAATAAAACATCACCAATGTAGTTGAAGTCCTCTTCCCAGCTGTGTCCCCATATAGCCCCCCTCGCTCATCCTGAACGTCATGTACTAGTTATACTCATGCATGAGTTTTTATACTCTTCATACATATGGATGTGGTTTTCATGTTCTTGGTACATAAATATGTAGTATTATTTGTAAGTTCTATTAAAATTTTTATTGATCAGAAACAGAAACATCAGTTATTGACTGCCTCCTGCATCCCCTCTACTGGGGAATCGAACTGTGACATCCTGGTTCATAGGTTGATGCTCAACCACTGAGCCCACCAGCTGGGGTGTTGGTGGTAACTTTTAAACATGCCTCATACTTTTTGCTTACCATTGGGATTATGCATGTTGATACATGCAATACATTTTAATGTTATTTAGGATTTCACTGTATGATTTTATTACAATTTATTTATACTTGTTGGACAATAAATGTTTACGAGTATTTTGTTCATTATAACCAAGCCTCTTGCTGGTTTAGCATAGTCAAGTTTTACTTGTTTCCTGCTTTACTTCATGGTTAGAACTAGCGGAACAGTGCTAATGGTGACAACTGGCAACCTATGCTTCCAGTGTGATGTTGGCTCTTGGTCTGAGATTACCTTATCAAGGTAGTGTCTTTAACTTTGTTACTAGGAATAGTTATTGAGTGTTAGCAAGTGTCTTGTATCTTTTTGATAGGATTTTTCTCATTTCACATTGAGGGGATTATTACACCATACACACATCCCAAAGGCAAATCATACTTGGTCGTCAGGTTTTTGTAGTATGCCATTGAGTTATTAGCTTTATTCTACTTTGATTTTCCAAAGAACCAGTTCTTAAGTTGATGGATCAATTCTACTGTATTTCTGCTTATTTATTTTAAAGCCCTGCTGGACTCTCAGCTTCATGTCAAGGCACCACCTTTTGCTTAAGCCCATCCGATAACTGGACTCCTGCTATCTTGATTTAGATTACTGTCCCCTCCTGAATCTTCATTTCCCCACAGCTTTACCATTCAGCCCAAGTGCCACTGACAATGGAGTCTTCACTGATCTTCCAGTCTAGATCAGGTATTTCTGCTCTGGGAACCAAGGACCCCCTTCCTACATCAGTCATGGAACTGACTAGTCTCTTCCCCTTGACTGGAAGCTCAGTAGAGTGGACAGGGCTGAGTCATCTCAGTCATCAGCAGGGCCAGACAGATAAGTTTGAATTTTGAAAAAAGGGAGAGAATGTTCAGTAGCCATTTGCATTGGGACCAAAGGTATAGGTTAAGAACACACAACTGCTTTCCTAGATCCACACTTTGGGACATGGTCAAGGGGAAAACCTTTATGCAGAGCCTCAGAGAATGAGAAAAACCACACAAAGCAAGCACCACTTGGGGTTATTTTTCTAACTAAACTTTTATTATTTTTTCTTTGGAGGCTGGAACCAAAGTCCTTAGATTGGCTTTAAGGGTTGGATGGAGTAAAAACCACAAGAGATTATTGGGTGATCTGTGAACAGACTGGCAGACAGACAGGCAGACAACAAAACCAAAACAAAAGGATGGTAAGACTGTTTTCCTAGAGAGCTTGTCAACTACTTGAAATTTGTTAAAAATAAACTAAAATATTAACAGATGAAATAAAAATCCTAAATTGAGCCCAACTTAAGATTGTTGTAAAGGCTCACCAAAGAAGATGGTGAGTTCTACTGGTTTGTTCCTCTTGAGCAAGATGCTTTATCCTTGGCTGCAACATCATCACCACTCCCAAGTGCAGGTCCCATTCTTAAAAAACAGACTCCCTCGGTTCCCGGTGGCTGTGTCTCTCTCCTGACTACAGGAAAACCAACTTTGAAGGAGGAGGATGCGCTGTGGTGACGGCAGAGATGGTTTTCTGGAGCGTCCATTTGGATCTTTTCTCCAGATGTCTAGCACGTGCTCGAGGGTTGTTTTTTTTCTTTTAAGTTTGAAAAAAACTCCATTGTGAAAAGTGAGTTATGAAGAGTGCTCTTTATTTGAAACCTCCACAACACAGACGCCAATCTTGTCTCGCATTGAATCATTAGCTGTGCACATCAACACATTCCAAGCACAAATTAAGAAATGCAAACAGAACAAAAAAATATATATATATATAATTTTTCCCCTATCCAAAGGTTTCAAGTCTCAATGCAGCAAATCCTTCTGAACACAGACTCTGAGGAGCACACTGTTCAAACAGTTGGGACAAACAGGTCCCTGCAAAGGCTACTGCCTTTAAACACATGGGCTGGGGATCATGGACAGCATGGAATGGGGAGAGGAGGTGAGAAAAAGGGGGAGGGAAGAAAGAATGAGCAGGAGAAAGGGAACAGGTATGCACTGGAGAAGGTTGGGGCAGCTGGGACACACACATGGTGAGTTGGTAGATTTCATTTATTGGTATCAACATTTCCTTTCGGGTTCATTTTGTTTTCATCCCCCACCCCCCTTCCCAGGTCCAACAATGGTAGAAAAACCCCACAGTTGTGGGGGCTAACTAGGCCAGCCCAAAGCCTTCCGAGCACTCCTGGATGGCCAATAGTAGCATGTGGCGGAGCTTCTCAAAGCTCTCATACGCAGGCAGGTCCAGCTGATTGAAACTAGGGAAAAAAGAAAGATCAGTTCCTCATGAAAGATGACAACCAAATCCCTGTGTTCCCATGATGCTGCCCACTTGACCTCTCCCTGAGGGAACCTATTTCTCATCTCTTGTGGACTCCCAATTTTGTCCTAGCCTGGTCTACCCTCCTCTAACTTGGCCCCATTACTGGCCATCAGGCACCTAAAACGTAAACCTGACCCTGTCGCTTAAACACCATGGTCTCGTCTATGGGCTAATGTGCAAGCTCCAAGGAGGCATTCAGGGTCACTGGTGATCTGACCCCTGCTGAGTTCTTTAGCTTTGTGCTCCCTGCAACTCGAAATCCATGCTCCAGCCACACTGAGCCCTGGAATACACTGTGGTCTCATGTGGTGGTTTTTATCTGTACTGTCTCCTCAGCCCCACTGTGAGACTGGGCCAACTTCTGATCTCAGACATTAGCCTCTCCAAAAACCCACCAATGGGAGCTGCTCCCTGGGGCAGGGTAGCCAGAGGCAGACCAGAGTTCCCGACCTTGGGTAAGGGCCTAAAGTTGGCATATATGCAAGCTTCATCTAAATCAGGGGTCCTCAAACTACGGCCCGTGGGCCACATGCAAATACAAATATTGTATTTGTTCCCGTTTTGTTTTTTTTTTTTACTTCAAAATAAGATCTATGCAGTGTGCATAGGAATTTTTTCATAGTTTTTTTTTAAACTATAGTCTGGCCCTCCAACGGTCTGAGGGACAGTGAACTGGCCCCTGTTTAAAAAGTCTGAGGAGCCGTGATCTAAATGCTGAAAAGGAGAACAAACTCTTTGGCTTACCATGTGTGAGCTGAAGGCAGGCGATCTGTGGACCTGTCATCTCGATGAATCTGAAACTTCTGAATTCCATTCATGCCTTCGAGGGCAGCAAAGCCTTGCAGGGGTACCTTGGAAGTACCCGTGACAAACTGGAGGAACTTGGCACGGTCAGCTTGGTCAAAAGAACGCAATGCTCTCCAGAACCACTGAATCTGCAGGAAGGGACACAAGAAGCCAGCGTTAGACAGAGAACTCCTAGAAAAAAAGGGGGGATGGGACTTGGAATCTAGGCAAGTCTCTTCTGTAAAATGGGTTCCAGTTCATTCACAGGATGAGCAAAAACATCACCTAAAAATGCGATCCAGAGAATGAAGAGTTACACATAGGTAAGTGGTCATCCATTGCGCCCTTCCCTTAAGAGCACTGCTTTATCTGGTGTCAAACTAGCACTTCTTAGGGGTGAAGGGGCAGGGAATGCCTGCAACAGCTCACCTGAATAGAGTTGGATTGGTATTTGTGGTATTCAGTGTTGGATTTCAAATCATCAATGTCGATTGTAGGCAGTCCTGATATGAGCAGCTCTAACTCCTGCTCAGTGAAGATGGAAATGAGGCGCTTTGGAATGATCTCATAGAAGCCTTCTAAGAAAGCCGCCAGCTGTTTGCGGATGGCTCCTGGAGAGAGAACCAACAAACCACATGGAATCGGAACCCACACAAGTGTTAGAGGTCAGAAATCCCCCCAATCTAGCCCATGCTGCTACTAGGATGCTGATTGGACTGCCTGCCTTGCCTGCCACTGTATTTCTGGGCCCCTATGAGGGTAGAGGAAAGGAAATATTTTTGGTTAAGTTTTGGATTCCTTTTGTGCAAGGTACTTGTGGCTGCCATAGGGGAAAAGAGGAAATGATGTGTGTAAAATGAAGTGAGACCTGACCAATTCCCATATTGAGCAACAATGGGCCTAAGGGACATTTCCCCTACCTGTCATTCTCATCTGGCACACCAGGTGTACATACTCCTTCTTATTCTCCTCTGTTACCAAGATGTTGGCCCCATTGGGTTTGAGGTCACGAACTTCACAGACTCCAAACTCTTGGACCTAGAACACCCAAAACATCAATCATATATATCAAGCTTGGTCTAGGATGGGGTTTATATAGATACCTGGGAACATACCCTAAATTCTTTGCTATGTCCTGGGCAGAGAGACAAAGTAAGATCATGAAAAACAGCGATTTTTCTCATGAGGTCATAATTTCCTAACAGGAAAAGGCCAAAGTAAAAGGGGAAAGAGGGTATGGCTAATACATGTAACATAACATAACACAATCTTTACAGAAAACAATTTGGTGGAAGAGTAACCTTAAAAATTTGTTTTCATTTGTATAATTTTTCTACAATGAATTACTCTGGGAATGGAAAGTAACACTCTGGAGTAATGTTGTTTTCTATAAGGGGGAAACCAGGAAACAGTCTGGATTTTTTTTACAAATTTTGGTTTTTCTGTTTGTGATGTCTCATACAAATATCTATTGCTCTCTACCAGATGGGAAATGGGGCACGGGATTTTAAGAAGTCAAGATACTTCCTTAAAACCATGAAGTTATCCAATGCCAAGTCAAGGGCGATCCAAAATGGGTCTCCTAGACGAGCTGGGATGTGCTGCAGTCAGGATTTCCTGACCTACCTCAGTGCTGAAGGTAAGGTCATAGCCTAGAGTGGAGACATCATTTTCCAGCAGATAGACCAGGCCTTGGTAGAAGTGGTAATCTTCGCTTTCCATATCCGTATACCTAGAAAAACACAATTAGACAGGGTCATGGGTTGGGGTGGAGAGGCACCATAGGGGCAGGACACAAATAAAGGACCCGATTCCCAGGACTGTGCCACATCCTCACCTGACAGACTTGCCCAAGATGTGTTTGTAGAAGGAGCGAGTGAAGTAGCACTCCAGGAGGCGGTTGTCATATACAGCTTTGGCCACAATGCGTCCAACAAACTTAAAGTAGCTGAGGTGGTTGGGGTTGCAGTGGGAAGATGGATTGATGGTGTAGGTTACCCGGTCTCCAGGTGAGGTACGGAACAAGGCATACATAGGGTTAAACATCTCCCGAGAGATGATCATATACCACTCCCGCAGGAGCCCTCCAGCATCCTGCCCTTCTTCTCCTTCAAACACTATATACCTGCGTTAAGAGAGGAGAAAAAGATGTGCAGAAAGCCCAGGACAGAGCCACTCACTTATACAGCATGACCCAAGTGAACGAGTGACTGGAGCAGTGGCCGGGGAGTGTAAGGTCACAGGACATGGTGCCAGGAGAGCCCAGAGGAGGGCACTGGGACAAAAAAGGGCATCATTGATAGATGTCCTGAAGTGCCAGTAAAGGCTGACCGATATTCCAGAAAACACCAATGGGAATGGTAGAGAGGCCTAAATGAGACCTCACTTAGGGGAAGTAGGGAGTGGTTAGGTGGTGTCAGAGAAGAGAGTGCTGCACCAAGTCCAATGTCAATAAGGAGTTGGTAGTGGAAGAGCAGGGCCCAGTCTGTCTTAGAAGCCTCTCTGACTTCCTGTGTGATGACAGGGATAGCAAGCCCATGCCACGAGGGAGAGGAGGCATCCAGTTCCTTAGTTTAGGAGCATCTGAACTGCTCCAATAGGTCTGTCCTCACATTGCTCCTGTGACATCTGGCATTACAAACTGCCAATCTCCTCTCGGTGGCTTCAGAATCACCAGTGAGCAGTATTTCCCCCAGCCCAAGGTACCATTTGCTCAGCAGGCGTCCTGTTCCTAGTGTAACAATGGGAAACTCTCTCTGCAAAGCCATCAGGTCTACCTTTATAAATGCCAAAGACTCTTCTGGCTGGGAATTGTTGGGTAGCTCAGCCCAAGGGACAGCAGAAGATCAGTCTTCTGAGACCAGGCCAAGAAGATGGGGGAGGCAGCTCACTGTGTTGATATCAGCTGGATTCCAAATGGAAATTCCTAGTGTGTGTGTGGCGGGGGCAGCACCTCCCTATATTCCCCTGCACATCTGAGGCCTGAGTAAGCCTTCACTACGGCGGAGGAATGGCCCCCACCCTCCCATCTTGTCTGTTCTCTGCTCTGGGCTCTTACAATCGATTCTTCATTTCTTCAGGGGATTTCCGATGCAGCTCACGATAAGAGTCTTCAAAGACATGGTCACGGCGGACATGCACAGCCATGTCCTCTTTCCGGAGCCCTTCGTCCAAACGCTCCAGCTCTTGGCGGAAATATCTGGGGAGGTAGAAAAAGAAGGAAAACAGGATTAGGGTGGCAGAGCAAACTTCTGTTTGCCTCATTAGAATGAAGACTCACAATGACACTTTCCCTATCCTCCAATTACTGATTCCTGCTCCCCACCTGTTCCCCTGGGGAAATGCCCAGTAGTTGGGAGAGACAGGTCATTTACTACCAACTCTCATTTCCCCCATCTCTACCAAATAAGGGCCCACAGAAACTGTAGCAAGTAAGCATGTGTAGTGCACAGGAAGGAAAAGCAGGGGAAACAGGAGTGTTCAGGAGGCCTCCTGCGACCCCTGTGCACTATGGCTACCTGCACCTCCTGTATTACCTCGATGAATGGAATGGGACTTTAGGAAAACTGCGTTCTCAGGAAACAATGCCCCAGGAGGAACTCTGGCTCCTTTCTGGGAGGGGAGAAACTACTTGGAGAGTTCCCACCCCCACCAACATCCAGGGCACATACTTGCGTTTGACATCGAAGTCGAGGACACGAATGTAGTCTACCAGGACAGCAAAGGGCCCGTCAGCGAGGTGGGTAGTGGACTGCCGTAGGATCTGGTTTAACACAGTGCGGTGAGTCTCTGAGGGGAGAAAGGACAGCAGG
>NW_006284099.1:14179-76881 GCF_000327345.1 Myotis davidii
AAAAGGTAGTGTGACATGCAAGTGCTACCAGACAGGCCCTCCCTCACTAGCCTCACTTTCCAACCAACACACACATACACACAGCTAATGATAAAATATACAGCAGAGCCTTCTACATTTGGGGGCCTAAGAGTTCCCTGTACCTGCAAAGCGAAGGAACTTCTGCGTGTCGGGGGGCAGGCTTGAGGAGATGTGCATAGATGAGGGCTCCCGGGAGAAGAACGGGTCAAGGGAAGAAGGAGTGGCTGGGGTCAAGGGGGCCGGGGAGAGGGGAGGAGGCTCATCCTTGATGTGCGCCAGCTGGCTCTCGCGGGTGTCTCGAACAGGAGGCTTGCTCTCCCGCTCTGTGGCATGGACCAGAAAGAAGGCCTCCACGGCAGGCTGTAGCACTAGGGGTAGCAATGACAGGGAGGTGACATTTTTACAAATTTCAACATACAAACCTCTTCTTTTATATTATATATAATCTAGTTACAAAAGTACAATACAGAATAATTGAAACTTGCAGAAATATAATGGTAGAATAAAAAAGTGAAGCCAAAGAGCACACCAGAGCTTCCTTGAGGCCAAAGAAAAATGGCCAACCAGTTGTGCAGAGTCCTCTGGTCTAAAAAGTAAAATATACCAGCCATAGAAAGAGAAGAAAAACATTTTTTTCTGACACTTAAGTCAGAGAAAAAAAATTCCTTTCCTTCGAATCCTCATTACAGAGACACTGAGAAAGAGGGGTGACCTGGAAGAAAAGTAAGCAGGCTAAAGGGGCCGCAGAGCAGGTTAGTGTGCCCTTAGGCCACCACTCACCTAGCACCGCATGCTGGTCATGAGATTCCTCCAGTTCCTTTAGACACTCGCCCAGCATGTCCCATAGCTCATCCAAGCTCAGCTGCTCACTGAGCAGGGGTAAGTCAGGTGGCCTCTCCTCCTTCTCCCCCTGGGAGTTTCCATCTGAGCCTACAAGGCACACACAGGAGAGTCAGAAGGGCTTTGAGGTTGTCCCTTCGATTTTCCCAGACCAAACATGCAGATCAAGTAGAGTGGCCCACTGGCCATAGAGTAATAGGGAGCAACATCTGGAAGCAATCTCTAGTCCTACACTGAATGACATCTGAATTTAAATTAAGTAAGATTAACACAATAAAAAAAATGGTTCCTGAGTTGCACTAGCCAAAGGCAGGCTACTGAAATAGTAGCCACTGCAGAAAGTTCTACCAGATAATGCTGGTCTACTTACTGCCTAATTAATTCTCAGAGTACCTGTGGATTATTAAATTATCTAATATAGTTAAAAAAAATGGATGTCCCTATAACACTATCGCAAAGGAATGTGTTAAAAAGGTTCCAAAAAGTATTCATGTGCAATTAGTCTTCAGAAATGCTGTTAATAACAGCATCCACTGTGTGCCAGGTCTGCTCTAACACTATATACACATATTAGCTCATTTAATCCTAATAATGAACATCCCTATTTTAAAGAATAAAATGGAAATTTTAGAGAAGTTTGCCTCAGGTCCCAGAGCTAGTAAATAGGGGGGCAAGATTCAAATACATGCTATCTCCATGCATATCATACCATAGTTTCTTTTTTAAAAAAAATATTTTTATTGATTTCAGAGAGGAAGAGAGAGGTAGAGACAGAAACATCAATGATGAGAGAATCATTGATTGGCTGCCTCCTGCACGCTCCCTACTGCGGATCGAGCCTGCATATGCCCTGACTGGGAATCGAATCATGACCTCCTGGTTTATGGATCGGCACTCAACCACTGAGCCACACCAGCTGGGCTATCATAGTTTCTTTACTACAGGAATTGCAACATGTATTGTGAATCTGAGACGAGAGTGAGGTGATTACGGTTAGTGATCCTGGTTGGTAATTGCCTATTAACATGTACAGAAAACAGTGTTTGCTTGAACGAATTGGAAACACTGAGCGTATATTTTCTCGAGAGCAGGAACTCCAGCAGACATTCCATGAAGACTGACTTCTTTTTCCTGGGCTGGAAACGAGAAGCAGTACTGACCAGTGGACTGAGTATCCTGGGTACTGGGAGACGGCTGGTCCACATCCATGGGTGATTCCTCCCTCCGGGTAGAACCTTCTGACTGGCTTGAATCCGACTGGATAAAAGGGAGACAAAGTCACTTAAAGGGCGCAACTCTGCATTCTTCAGGGACAGGCTAGGGCTGGTCCTACCACTTCTCATGTATCATAGGCTTAGAAGCTTCCTATATCTGGTCAGGAAACTCTACCTCTCTAGGATAAAATAATGGCCTTCCCACCTCCTTTGCTGTCCTCCACCCTGAGCTAGCAAGCTCCCTCCCTGGATGCCTGCCTGCATTGCCTCAATTCCATTCTGGACCTATGTCTAATCATACACTAGCTTCTTGGACACAGACTTTTAAGATTTCTTCTTGGGACAGTTTACATGTGTACATAAATATGAAACTTGGATGGGCAGAAGGGAGGTTTGTTCTTTATTCACAAAAGGTAAAATAAGCTTGGCCAGCGTGGCTCAGTGGTTGAGCATTGACCTATGAAACAGGAGGTCACGGTTTGATTCCCAGTCAGGGCACATGCCTGGGTTGTGGACTCAATCCCCATTGTGGGGTGTGCAGGAGGCAGCCAATCAATGATTCTCTCTCATCATGGATGTTTCTCTCTCCCGCTCCCTTCCTCTCTGAAATCAATTAAAACAATATTTTTAAAAAAGGTAAAATATTAGGGGAATTAGTGCAACCTTTGATGGGTGGGATTATTTAAAAAGACAACGTCGGTGGTATCACGTGTGGGAAAAGGACTGGGCAGATAAAAATACTCCAGAATAATAGCTCTCTATTATTTTCCTGCTTGAGTCAAGGCCTTCAAGTTCTAGGCTGTTCCCAGCATGTTCAATGAACTCATACTGTATAATAGTATTTATAGAAAGGAAAACCAGGCCCCAGGATACCTTTTATCCTGCATCTTGGGAAGGTGACTTGCATGTTGCAAGGACAGGAAAACAATGAGTGCCATAGCATACATACACGATGCCAGGCCTTTCCTGTAGCCACTCTGTGCTGGGATCCCAACAATGAGCTGGCTACCTAGGAACCTGAAGGTTTCCTCCTAAAAGGGCCTGAGTGCCTAAGTGCCAGGGGAATATGGAGAGCAGAGGCAGAGGTCAGGGTGGAGGGAACAGCCGTAGCCAGAAGAGGCTACATAGGATGTGTACCAAGCTTGGGGGACTTCCAGGGGCAGGATTCCTGAGATGTCTCTGATGTACCTGAGTTGTTCCATGAGACTGAAAAATCTTCATCCCACATCCCCTCAGAACCCAGACATTTAGCATTATGCAGTTTGCAAAAGCGCCACTGTTGACGGGATAGCTGGGAGTGGGGTATGATGGCCAAGCTTTAAAATTAAATCAAACCAAACCAAACCAAACCAAACCAAATCAGTGAACAAACAGTAAAGAAAACAAGAAAAAAGTAACTCTGTTATCCAGAGCATTTATATAGCAAACTTAATGCAAAAGCATACAAGGTAAGGGCAGTGAAACCCCACTGATGATGGGGGAGAGACAAATGAATGAGGGGCCACAGGCATCATGCTAACCGTTGCTGCTTGTTGCTGTCTCCGCGCCCTCTGACCCTCACGTACCATTTGTATAATGGCATCAGCCTCAGCCTCCAGCTGCCGAACAGCTGCCTGGATGCTGCTAGCTGAGCCTAACCCGGAGGAACCTGGGAGAAAGAAAGAAGGCAAGCTATAAAATGTAAAAAAAGGGAATGCCCAAAACTCTCCCATCTCCTGGGCTGCCACAGGGCATCTTGCTGAGGTCTGAGCTTTAGCTCAGGCAGCTTCAGAGTGCTCATCATTAGGCACTAAGGGCTACTGTTACAGACAAGGGCAGTGTACACGGTGCTAGGCAGATGGATGGTAGCAGGTGAGAGGGTTCTGTGGGACAGGAGGAAAGAGAGGATTTGGCAAGCCATGGCTGAGGCAACATGGCTGCAATGTATTAGTTAGGAGTGATCAAGGAAACAGAAAGGAGGCACACTCAGTGAGTTAAATTTTGTTCGGCAAAAGATCCACCCTCAATTTCTTTGCCAGATTTCCACTCCCCCTTAATTCCTACTTGCACTAATGCATTTCCTATGCAGGCAGCTTGAGGGAGATACAGAATGCAGCCATCAACATGTTAAGAAAGAATCATCACTTCCCTTTGGAAAGGTGAAACAGGAAGGAGACATGACATTAAGTCCTGCCCTCCAGGGACTCTGGGTTCTCCACCACCAACCCTGCCCCTCAACTGGACACTCCAATTCCATACCTAGCCTGCCTGTCTGCTTGGCTTTCTTGTTAGCTCGGCGCGTGTCGTCCCGCAGCTGGATGATGACCTGCAGTACTCTCAAGAAGAACTTCTGGGTAGATGTCTTGGATGTCAACATGGACATAGAAGGCAGCTGGAGCTCCCGGCCACCCAGAGGTCGCTTCTGAGATGCCACAATTACCACATTCTCAGCCATGTCAAACCTGGATAGTGTAGAGGTGGCTTGCGTATACTGACAGCACCAAAGCATAAACACTCAGAGCAAGCAGGGCTTTCTGGTGTCAACCAGAGGAGTAAGAAATCTCATGAGGACGAAAAAATAGGGCCAAATGTGTATAGGACAGATAAGGAAATCTGCCCCGGGGGTGGGGGGTGGGGCTGGGGAACGACCATCAGGAAACCAGCAAGAGCCACCTTTCAGCATGTCCCAGATTCCAGTCCCACAGCCGAACGGGCAGCTAGCACCCACCTGCTCTGCATTTTGCCTTTAAGCTTTGTGGTCTGTGGCTGCTCCTCAGGAAGGCCATCAGGGGAGAGGGTCTCACACTGGGCTCGCCGCTGCTGTTCTAGGTTGTATTCCCGGAGCTCAGCCAGAAGGGTACCTGGGTAGGTGGGAGGAGCCAGCAAGTGTTCAGAGACTTTCCCAGTGAAGCAGCTGAAAGCCAAACTTTTCCAAGAAACCTGCCCAGGGCATTCTTTTTGCTCAGCTACAGAGAACCTGGGGTGAGCAGGAATTTTGCTTTATGCATCTGTTATGCAAGCTCTGGATCAATCACCCACCCAGGGACCACCAATTTACCTGGTCTCAAGAATCTGCTGAATCTGCACGAAGCACAGCTCAGTGCAAAGGGGAAAATTATCTGTTTTGCGGCCTGTATACCTCTTGAATGTCTGAGGTTTTGGTGGTGACCTCAGGCAAATTACCCATCTTAATACAACTAATACTGCCTAACCTCACAAGGCTGCTTTGAGAATTAGAGGTAACTGTGCAGTAGAGGGCCTAGGACAGTGATGGCGAACCTTTTGAACTCGGCCTGTCAGCATTTTGAAAAACCCTAACTTAACTCTGGTGCCGTGTCACATCTAGAAATTTTTTGATATTTGCAACCATAGTAAAACGAAGACTTATATTTTTGATATTTATTTTATACATTTAAATGCCATTTAACAAAGAAAAATCAACCAAAAAAATGAGTTCGCGTGTCACCTCTGACATGCGTTGTCATAGGTTCGCCATCACTGGCCTAGGACATTGCCTGGGCCATGGGTGTTGAATAAATGGTAGCAGTTAAGACAGGTTAGAGGCCTCTTTCGGATGAACCTTACAATTCTTAGTCCAATCAATTCTCTGATCACCTTAGCTCCAGGGACATTTATGAAAAGGAGGTAACTAAGCAGGCAGCCATTATCTAGGGAGGGCCATGATTGGCATGGAGGTGGGAGAGAGCAAAGAGACTCTATTCTGCAAGAAAAACGTGGCTTGACTCTTTGATTCAATCTCTTCACCATCCTGGATTTTAGTTTCTTTCCTGGCAAAACTCAAAGGAAAACTAAAACTAGGTAATGTACAAGTGGTCTTAGAATTAGTGTACCTTCAAAACTGCACAAAGGCAGAGGGTATTATTTTGACTCTTGATACCTGAGCCTGATCACAGTGCAGGCACATCTCTGAGCTGACAAAGCTGCCTCAGCAGGCTCGCCAGAGCACTCTTAATGGAGAAATAAAAGGGCACTGCCAGTTCTACACATGCTTATTTGCCTTAAGCATGGATTACCTACCATGTGCCAGGCACTGGGGATGTAGAGAGAAGCCCAGCCTGGCTCTTTTAGAACTGAGCAGAAGAAAGTAGACGACAGCCCAGTACTATCAGAGATATGACAGAAGAGAGCATGGGGGCTATGCTATAGAAGCATAGGACTTTGATTTAGCTTAGAGGTTTAGGGAAGGCTTTACTGCCATTATTACCTATCTGTTTACAAAGGGTATAACCCAGGTGGCGGGCTCCATTCAGTAGCAGCTTGAGAACAGTGTCCCGAGTCCCAGGGTCTCCTCGAGAGAGCTGCAGTAACACATTAGCTGCATCCTCTAGGCCTTCTTCAGAACATGAGTGGGATGTTAACACCTGGGAAAAAGAAAGGAGAAAGAGTGAGCCCCAATTTGAGAACTAAAACCTTATCCACCCCTATCTACCCTTTCTCCCCAAACCATGGGAGACAGGAAGAGTTTGGACTCACCTCCACAGAGAGCTGTAGTTGGTTTTCAGTGAGGCCCGAAGATACCATCTTAAAGTCTGCAGTGCCAGTGCCCAAATCAACCCCCTTTGCTGGAGATTTGCTGGACTTAGTAGTAGCTTTGAGGAAATAGACGGACACTGTTGTAAGCCTCTGAGACTCACAGGCCAAAGACTTAGAAGCGGCAGAAACAAGGAATCACACTGAACTGTCCAGGACTTCAACATGGAAATGTAGTGAAAATGAAGATCCGCCCACCAAAGCCAAATGATTTGAGATGCCAAGTACTCTTATGACTGTACCTTTTAAAGTGACAAAGAATCCCAGATGTTTCTCTCAACTGTTGCCCTACTAGCAAAATCCCCTCTTCAAAACCTACTTCTTCACATCATGCTTACTAGTCTACTGTAGTGTTCACTCCCTTCACTTCCTGGACCAGCCTGGCTATTCTATTCTACTCTGGGTCACATTGTATTCTGCCTGATCTTGAACTCTTTCCTCTAAGAACTAACACCTTCAACCATGCTGGAAAGGCTGGGAGTTCTTTGAAGATAGGATCCTTCTCTGTCCTCCTTTTGTTGCTTACCTAGGAGAAGCCACATTCAGTGAATGCCTGCTGGTCCTCACAGGAGTGTGTGTGTGTGTGTATATTTGTGTGTGTGAGAGTGGGGGATGCGGAGAAGAGGAGGGGAGGAGCAGAGAGAGAACTGGGACTAATGAAGGAGAGATTGAACACATTTGGGTCTCACAAACACAAACCAAGCCAATCACTCTCACTTAGGGAGGAATAACTCGATGGGAAGTGGGGGGTGAGGTGGTATACACACCCCATTCCCAGCCTACATCCACACTCACCTGAAACAGTAGTGGTAGCAGTCGTGGGGGTAGTCACTGTGGTTGAAGCAGCTATGGTAATGGTAGAAATAGCCGTGGCAGTAACCAGGGCTGGAGCAGAAGTGACAGGGGTGGTTGCAGCAGGGGGATTGGGCATGTTGGAGGCGACAGTGGTAGTGGTGGTAGGCGTGGTTGAGGTGGCTGCAATGGTGGAGGAAACACCGTTGCCAGAATTAGCCTGTGTTTCCGACACTTTGTTTTCTGGGAGAGCAATTGAGATGAGAGAAAGGAGTCTGAGGAGTTTCTCTGTTAAGAGAGAGCTTCGGCGGATGACTGGGTGTGACAACATGTTCATGAGCTGCCCTAGTGGAGAGGCCTCCAGGCTGTATGGGGAGGTTTCCCCCTCATTCCCAGTGCTCACTGGCACTGACTTCACGGAGTTCTTGCCTTTCCGGCTGACATTCATGTTGTCCAGTTTCACCAGTAAGTCCCAGAAGTCTGTGCAAATGCCACTGCTGGAGGACTGTGAAGAGCATGGGCTGCAGGCCTGCTTACCGCCCCTTTCCCGATCGTTCTCACAGTTTGTTTCTTTGGTCCGCTGCTGTGTGAAGTGGCTGGGAAACACCTGCAGGGAATAGAAAAACAAGCTTGGTCCAGGGGTCTACATAGGAAACATGTCTTCCTGACAAGGAATGACACCTGGTTTCTAGGCTTGCCACTCCTTTGGACAGCTTTGGTAACACAGGAGAGATGTCATACAGTTTAATCCAACTGATGGCAAAGCAGCCTGTAGGGAGAGAGGATTAGTAAACTTTTGGAGCATCAATCTCTATACTTATAAAATGGGAGGACACTTACACTGCCTTGTGAAATTAAGACATCATATAGTTTGCAGAGTTCTTGGCGTAAGATGGGCCCTTAACAAATGACAGCAATGCTTATTAAAAAGAGGACTATACTAAGTTCTAGGTCCAGTCAGCTCCATCACTAGCACCTGACAGAGCCACTAAAAATGTCTGTAAAATGGAAATAATACAGTCTGCTGAAGGTTGTTTTGACGATTGAATGGGATAACGCATAAAAATTGCAGAATGAAAATACCCCCCCCCAAAGTTATTTACTGGACAATTGCCCAGAAACAATACAGACTTCAGCAATATTTCACCTAGGCTGTGGCTACCATCCCTCTTCCAACCCCAGGAGTAGGGTTCCTTCAAGCTCCTCACCTTGGCCAATTGAATGAGTGTGTCCAGAACATGTCTGCAGACAACAGGAGCAGCTTGGGGGTGGATGTGGACAGTAGAGCCACTGCTTGCGTGCTTCTCAGTATGTTTGCGCCCACCTGAACGCTGGATCTGGAATATGTTAGTCCTGCAGCCTAGGGCTGCATCCATGGATACTGAGAGCCAGGAAAGCTGGTTGGAGCTTTTGGACTCCATCTTGTGCAGCAGGTCCAGGGGTCGGTTTTCATGGCTGCCAGACCCACAGCTCTTGCTTGACTTTTTGCCCTTTTCCTCACTTGAGAGCTTGGGTGTTTCAATGCATAGCTCACTCTCACTGCTGCGCTGCAAGATGGACAGCAGGCTGCGTATGACCCAGTGACGGGTCTGGGCATGGTAGCAGAGATTTCTCAGTACTCGGTGTAGACGGCTAGTATTTAGCTTTGGTTCATCCACAAAGAGTAGGACCAGGAGGCAAGACAGAGCTTCGTGGTCCAGAAGGAGCCGTCCTCTGAGGCGGAGCAGAGTGTCCACATTACTGCCAGAAGGCCTGGAACAGAGCAAGGTTTCTGGGTTAACACTTCAACAATTTCCTCAAGGGGCTGCCTGCAAAGACTAGAGAATTACCCATTTTTGAGATAACAAGAGGCTGAAACAGGCTTGTGACTTGTCCTACATCCCACAGTGACTGAGAAGAGAACAGAGATTCTGTATTATCAATTGGTAAAATCAGACTGCACCTAAAGTCTTAGGAGACGATGCTTATTTCCACCTTCTCTAGACTACCAGAGGGTTATCTGCTGTGTAGGTGGGAACTGATCACTCCCTTCCCATTGGACTCCACTCTACTTCAGCCTGGTTAATAACAAACTCCTACTCCCACAGCCTAGACCAGGGGTGGGCAAACTTTTTGACTCAAGGGCCACAGTGGGTTCTTAAACTGGACTCAGAAGAAGGAGCTGCGGCCGTGTTTCCCGACGTTGCCATGTTAACACTGCTGCTGGTGAAGGAGCGGAGGGGAGAGCAAGAGAACCCTCCGCTCTTTCGGCTCCGCGAGCCGGATAGAACAGCCGAATGGGCTGGATTCGGCCCGCGGGCCGTAGTTTGCCCACGGCTGGCCTAGACACTAAAATTTCAAAGGCAAGTGACTTTTCCTTGTTACCATCACAGCGAGTGCTAGCCCGCCTTACTGTGTGATTATGGTCTATACTACTAGCTACACTCAACTAAAAGTGTGGCTTTATGAAGGGGGAGTCCAAAGCTCTGGCTCCCTCACTCATTTAAGGAAACACCCTAGGGAGATCATCCAGCCTCTCTACTTACATATTAAGGGAGTTGGACTAGTTGTAGATGTGAGAGGTGGTACAGAAAGGTGAAAAGAGACAAAAGTACCTGTTATGGCTGCCGCTACCCCCCATCTGGAAGGTACCACCTCTCTGCACTGCAAGGCGAGTGTACTGGACCCCACGGTTGCCACTCAGGCGACTGGTGAAAGCTGACAGGAAAGAAAAGGAAATTGAAATTGGGAAGAGGGGTGGTGAGGGAGGTCCAGGTAACGCAAAGGCAAACAACAGATCCTTATGTGGCCAAAGTTTGACATTCCAGAGCCCTCCCACTGCCTACTCTCCATACCCGGGCTTCGGAGAATAGCAGAGAGAGCAGAGGTGCTGCTGTGACCAAAGAGCCGCTCGTGCATGAGCTGCCGCTGTCGGGCTTCCTGCTCTCGCCTCAGAGCTTGAGCCTCAGCTGCAATGTCCGGTGGCATCACAGCCAATACGCTGTCCTCCATGTCCTCCAAGACACTACGGCGCAGGTCTGAGGGCAAAGTCTGGATGAAGGTCACAGGGTCCATGGGGGTGTCTGAGCTGGCATTCTGTGCTAGTTCCCGTCGCTGTTGCTCAGCCCTCTGCTGTGCCAGCACCTATTTGAGTAGAAATAGTCAATGGAGGTGGGGGTGGGGATAGCCATGGCCAGGCAGCCTGGCTCCACCAGCTTCCCGCTCACATACTTCCTCCTGGATGGCCGGAGGTAGGGCGGCCAGGAACTCAGGGCTCACTTCAGTCACGCCAGGATTTGCAACCACTGCAGGAGTTGAGCTATTTGTGGAGGGGGCAGGCCGGGTGGGTGGACGGATGCCAAGCTGGTTTTGTAGCACTTCCCGGCGGATGTCATCGGGCAGAGCAGCCAGAAAAGAGGGGTCCACACCTTCGGGAAGACTGATACCTGAAGGGAGATGCAAGATGTAAAGGAACTCACAGCACCTCTACTGATACCTAAGATGTAGGTGAAGGAAAGAAACCTATGGCCTTGTTTGAAGAAACCAGCCTTTTGTCCTCACTGCATGCAAAGGCCCACCCACCTTCCTCCGGCTCAGAATAGCTCTTGTTCTGTGCCAGGTTGTGTGTGCAAATTATCACTTAAGCTTCATCAAGAACCTATCACGTAGTTATTATCAATCCCTCAGTATCAAGAAGATCAGAGAAGTTACGTATGGCCCAGGTCCTAAAGCAGGAGGTGGCAGAGGGGAATTTGAGCAAAGATCAGTTTGACTCTAAAGCCTGGGCTCAATCCATTATGCAATTTCAGCAGACCCTTACTGCTGGTTCTCCTCCAACACATACGCCTGCCAACCATCTGAATAGAACCATTTGGTTGGTGGGCATTTCCATGCCAATGGCTACAAGAAGCTGAAACAAGCCCAGGATAGCCTGAGCTCACATGTGGCTCACCTGCAAGGGGATCTTCCTCTTCACTGCTTGTTGAAGGCAGTGGCTCTTCTAAGATTCCCTGGGAATCTCCTCCAGAAATGATCACAGCAGACTCTCTGGTGGAAGAACTCTCAGAGGATGTAGTGGTAGAGCTAAAGGAAATCATTTTCATGTTGTTCTCTGTATCATGTTTTCTATTTATAAAATATGCCTACAATACCCCTTTCTCAGCATATGCATTAGTTAACAAGTAGGAATGTGGCTTGAAATACCCACCAACACATCCTGCCCTCCTCTTGCTCACATAATGCTTACCTGGTCTCACTGGACTGGGCAGGTTCCCCTGACCTATCACCCCTGCCTTGCACTTCTGCCACAACTGGTGGGGTATCCCCAGAAGTAGAGCTGCCTGTTGTGGGCTGCTCAGAACTGCCAGTTGCTGAGGTGTCACCCACAGCCTCCTCTAGGGTACAGGAAGCCAGGCTGCTGGTGTCCATGGGAGAGCCTTCCAGTTGACTGCTGACAGCTGTCAGTGCATCAGAATCTTCAGCTCTCTCTGGGGAAAGAGAGGCTAGGAGGAAGTCACATGGAGAGGTTAGATCTCTGCCTGGAATTAAGAAGCAGCCAGATCAGACCTCTCACTTCTTTACCTTCATGCCACGATAGTCTGTGTTCCCCCTCAATTTCATCTACTTTAATAGGCTCAGCTCTAGTCCCTTCTATCACCCGTTGAACATTTATGGGGTTCCAGGCATGCCTGTGAAACATCTTTCCTAGGCACCCCAGGTCAGGGATCCTGTCACTTGCAGATTTTCCCACAGGCACTATATGTACATGCATATTAGTTCTATTTATCTCAACAAACAAGGTTTTTTGAAGGAAAAAAAACCCTATATCTTAAGGCTTTTCCAGAGCACATCACAGACAGCATAGTACAGAGCAGCGATGGCAAACAGGTTTCAATTTACCCTGTTGGAACTCTGCTGAGAATTTTGAGGCCCCATTTCACACCAATAGGAAACAGTGCCATGAGATAAATTATGTCTGCCAGGATAGGAGAGCTATACGTGTGGGGTTATGTGCTTGCCATCCCTAGAACTATAGAACGAGAGCAAGCTTTAGTCACACAGATCTGAGTTTTAATCTCACCTCAACTACTTACTGACCTTGGGCTAATTATTTCACTTCTAAGTTTCAGTTTATTCACAAAAAATAACACCATCTACTTTGGAGGGTTATTTTAAAAGAAGTTAAATAATAAGCCCAGCATGATAGCCTAGGAACAGAGTGATCACTTGATGACACAGACAAGAAATCTTAACTTTAGCTAAGAAAGCTAATGTGCAAGCTAAGATTCTACTATTTGAGGACTTGAGTTTTTACTATTTCTCTAAAGTAAGAGAGGAAAGAGAAACTACAAAGATATCTATTTTCTCCTCCTGAACTACCCCCCCTCAAAACCTTGAAACTGTACTCACTTATAGTGGGAGCTGGAGATAACTCCATCTGAGTCGTTTCTCCTTCTCCACTTGGCCTTGTAGTCCCCAACTCCACTGGCTCTACAGGCATCAATAGCTGTGTAGAGTTTCCACCTTCTCCAGTTGGGGATTGCAGCTCTTGAGCAATCTCTCCCAAAGCTGGTGGAGCTGGGAGTGTTGGTTGCTGTTGTGAAGGCTGTAAAGTGACATGGGCCTCCTTGGACTCAGATGTAGCTGCATCAGTTGAAGATGGGGTTGTTGGGTAGCTGTCAGGCATAGAAGTCCCATCTTTCTCGGAAAGAATGACAATAGGTGTGTTAAAAGGCAATCAGACAAGAACCTGGGGAGCCACTCAATCAGCACATGTGGCTTGACAAGTATCCCACCCAGCCAGTGATGCAGAATTCCCCCCAACCACCAAGTACTTCTAGGAATAGCCTGTGGCTGATCTGGTATACCCAGGATAAGGGCTAAGGCACAGCGCTATCTTAGTCCCAAGAATTGCAGATCCCTTTGTAGAACCTAAAAATTAAATACTTTCTGTGCCCCAGAAGGGGAAAAAGTTCAAGTCACTTTATATTTGCTCCACTCTAAATATCACCTGCCCCCTTCGACCACTCCTTTCTTCTAGTCCTGATTATCCAAGGAACATCTGTAATTCTGTCTGATGAAGCAACTGTGCCAAGACTAAGTGTGAATATGCCACACACCAGGGAAAGTAGTAAGTTGTATAGTTATCTTCTATTGGGGCCTTAAATCCCTACCCCACACAACAATACAACTTACTACCTCACCCCGGCATGAGCAGAATCCTCTAGCAAGGGTAGTAGGCAAGAGATTATATTATTGGATGACAGACCCTTTCAAAGATCTCTTGCTAAATTAAGGGCACCAGGACACCTACCCTCTTTCACTGCTTTTAAAAAGACTGTGTAGACTTTGGTACAATCATGTCCCAACTCAAGTGCCAAAGGAGATAGAAGGTATAGGGAAGCAGTTCTGAGGAAATAGGGGTGGGGAGACATATAATACCACATGGATCTATCAGACTCACAAAATAGCTACTGACATTAAGATTAGGAGCAACAGAAAGCATATAATAGTAATACCATTTAGCCCACAAAACTATTTTCCCCAATGGCAGGTTACTCAAGATAATGTTCCTAGACTTTTAGACTCCACAGATGGATAAAATTTACGTAGAAAGCGAAAAGTAAAAAGAGACTAACATAGGGTTACCGACTTTTAGTTGAGCTAAGAAAAAAAATCCCATAATATCATTTCATAAAAGTATTTCAATACCAAAGAACTAAGGACATAATCTCTATTAAAAATATATTCATTTAAAAGTTGGATAAATTCAGCTTCCTGAAAAACTCATTAAACCTCCCTTATTTTTTCATTTCCACTGAAGACTGGCATTTGGGAGCCATGGAGGTCACCAAAGGGGACAGGACACATGGCCTCACTACACATGCCAGAAGGCTACACAATATAATCAAAACGAGAAGCTGAACAGAGCACGTCGAAGGGGAAGTGTACCACCGTGGGAAAGACAGTAGACTGTATAGTTATCTCCAAGATGGGGTATGACCCTAAAACTATACAATCTACTACCTCATCCCACAGAGCACCAGAGTTCATCTTCAATCCTCCTGGGCCAGCTACTTGGAAGGGTCAGGAGAAAGAATCAACCAATTAGAAAGAAGAGGAAGAGGAAGGGAGAGTTACCTGAGAGGTTCTGTTCAGTGGAGTCATTTGTCTTAGATGCAGCACACTGTAAAGAGAAGGGACAGACCAATGTGGGACTCTGAAAACACATTAGAGCTCAACTGTAATAGCCACCCATCCCCCTCCCCACACACATATGCCATCTATGAGTTCAATGGCCTGAATGGAAGATGAGTACTTAAGTGTGCAAATACATCTCCAATTTCTCAAATACATACTCATGTTCAAGGATGGTTTGGGAATAAGTGGGAAACTGCCAGGTGGCTGACTAAAGAATGAGAAAGATAATAAAAACCATTTTAGAGCTGGGCTGGATGTAGGACATGACCTGAACACAATCATGAAACCAGCAAGAACTTCTCAAAGTTTTATCTTTATGTATTTTCCTTCCCTGTGCTCATTTTGACCACTTCAGCTTTTTCCATTACATGCCAGGCCTGCTCATTTTCTATCCCTTTTTATGTGTTTAAAACAATATTACTGTTTACTAGAGGCCTGGTGCACAAAAATTTGTGCACTCGGTGGGGGTGGGGTCCCCTCAGCCTGGCCTGTGCCCTCTCGCAGTCTGGGACCCCTCAGGGGATGTCCGCCTGCTGGCTTAGGCCCACTCCCAGGGGGAATGGGCCTAAGATGGCAGTCAGACATCTCTCTGGCAGCCTGGCAGCCCTCGGGGGATGTCCACTTGCCAGCAGGGAGCAGGCCTAAACTGCAGTCAGACATCCTTAGCACTCTTGAGGAGGTGGGAGAGGCTCTGCCACCCCCGCTGTACTGTCAGCCTGGCTTGTGGCTGAGCAGAGCTCCCCCTGTGGGAGCGCACTGACCACCAGGGGGCAGCTCCTGCATTGAGCGTCTGCTGCATTAAGTGTCTGCCCCCTGGTGATCGGTGCGCATCACAGTGACCAGTCATTCTGTATTAGGGTCCATATGCATATTACCCTTTTATTATATAGGAAGGAGGATAGAGGCCTGGTGCACGGGTGGGGGCCGGCTGGTTTGCCCTGAAGGGTATCCCGGATCACGGTGGGGGGTCCCGCTGGGGTGCCTGGCCAGCCTGGGTGAGGGGCTGAGGACCGTTTTGAGGCTGGTCACGCCCGCGGGCTGGAAGCAGGTACCTGGGATTTATTTAACTTCTATAATTGAAACTTTGTAGCCTTAAGCGAAGCCCAGGTCGGGTTGCCCCTGGCAACTGAGGCTCTCAGCCCCTCTTTGAGTGGAGGCCACGCCCGTGGGAAGCAGGTATCTGGGATTTATTTATCTTCTATAATTGAAACTTTGTAGCCTTGAGTGGAGCTCAGGGCTGGCCAGGGCAGGCGGGAAGCTTGGCTTCCTCCATCGTCTCGGGCAACGCAAGCCTCCTGCTCGCTCCAGGTCCGTGGCCGCAGCCATCTTTGTGACGGACTGACGGAGTGAGGAGTGATGGTTAATGTGCATATTACTCTTTTATTAGATAGGATTAGGTAAAAGTCCTATATAAATGTATTTCTTAGTAAAAGCTCATCAAAACTGAACATTACAATATCCTTCTTTTTAATCCATCAGATACCTTAACTGCTGAATAGGGTATAATAAAGTGTTTCACTGAAGTCTTTTAATATCTACTAGAGGCCCAATGCATGAAATTTGTGCAGGGGGAGGCCCTCAGCCTGGCCTGTGCCCTCTTGCAATCTGGGACCCCTTGGGGGATGTCCAACTGCCAGTTTAGGCCTGATCCTAACCACCTGCCTGTTTGGTTCTTAATGCTTGGCTCCCGCCACCACTGCTGTGCTTGCCAGCCGTGGGAGCGCACTGACCACCAGGGGGCAGCTACTGCATTAAGCATCTGACCCCTGGTGGTAAATGCATGTCATAGCGACCAGTGGCTCTGGTTGTTCCACTGTAATCTTCACTGGGCTTTTATTATACAGATTAGCTTATAATTCATGTATTTTAAAGCTACACTGTTGGAGGTTCCAGAAATTTCAGAAAAAGGTAGGTAGCTAGCTTCTTTCTAAACCAAAATCATGGTGGAGATTTTAAGCCCTAGAAAATGACATGTGGTGATGGGGTTCAGGGTAAAAACATTTTCTCTGCTCTGAAGCCTAAGCAGATGAAAGAATGGGGTTATCTGGTAAGCCACCCCCCTGCCCTGACACTTTGTAAGGCTATCTACTGAGACAAATGGAACTGAACCATCAAGAGCATGGTCACAGTAAAGGTCATTCTTTTTGCCCAGTTGCAGTCACTGAAGGTAGGGACTATATAGTGTGACTGCTGAGTCAGGAGCTGCTTTGGTTCTGACTCGTTTCCTCCAGCAAGACATTGGAGAAATTATTTCCCCTCTGGGTTTGAATTCTCCCTCCTCCCCCAAAACGATGTGAATGTATAGCAAATTCTCAGTTTCAATGTGAACATCCAAGGATTCTTCAATGAATCTTGGTGCCATGTATATGTCAAAATCATAGAAAGTTAAGGCAGACAGACACAGTCAAAGATGAATGTCCCCAGCCCTTAAGAATCACCTGTGCATTCTGATCCCTGTTCTCCTTATCTTCTTTGCCTTTGTCAGTTATTTTTGTTTCTTCCTCAGCTAGTTGTTTCCTCCGTTTTTCTCGCCTTTCTTCCAGCTCCTCATCCCTCAGGAATTCCAGGTGATTAACAATGGGCACTTTAACAACTGGATCAAAGAAGCAAAGATCAGAGGCTACTCAGGGGAGGTGGAGGGAGGAACCAAAGAAGCAGAGCTTGTGGCCTCAGAGAACCAGGGAAACCACTTTCCATGTACTTGTTTCAGCACTGGAGGGCTCACTACTGCCCTGATAACTAAGCTGTCACCACACACCTGAAACACAGTCGTGCATACTTTCAGCATCGAGGACTTTACATTCCTCTGTCCAGCGGGTCAGGGCTGTGGGGATGCTGGACAGGGTCCCTGTAGAAGAACAAAGGAGAATGAGAATCTTGGCCTTGTCATGTGCCGACTAAACAATCACAGTATTTTCCTAACAGGATCCAGTGTCTGTCACAAGGACTGGCACATCATAAGTACCAGAGATGATAAAGTTTTTATAGCCCAGCCAGCATGGCTCAGGGGTTGAGCATCGGCCTATGAACTAGGAGGTCACAGTTGGATTCCTGGTCAGGGCACATACCTGGGTTGAGGGCTCAATCCCCAGTATGAGATGTGCAGGAGACAGAATCATCAATGAAGAGAATCATTGATCGGCTATCTCTCTCTCCCTCTCCCTTCCTCTCTGAAATCAATAATAATATATTTAGAAAAATAAAATGTTTATTGCTTTGGCTAAGTCATTGAGTGGTTCTGGCTTCTATTATAAAATGGGGCTTTTCGAGACAGGGCAGATACTGTGCTGCTTTCCCTCAGCAGAGAAAAAGTAGAATCTGATAAAAATGCATCACACAAACTTGCCTGCTTGGCTGGTAGCTGTGCTCTGGTCATGGAAAAAGTCATCCAGCAGTTCGTCGTCAGACCTGGCAATAATGTGGACGTCATCATTGCCCACCAGGAGGCGGGCCCGGCCCCGGCTTTGTAAGGGAAGGCTGCTGCTCAGCTGAAGGATGTCAGCGGCAGCAGAGGGACCAAGTAACCTGTAGGGTGATGGTGGAATGCCATGGTCACTGTACATCGGGGCCCTTCAACTTATTACTGTGCGACCCTTTCTGCATCCTCTCGAAATGCGTAGCACTATTACGAACCGATCACACAACAAATAAGTTGAAGTTACTTTTGTGTAACTACTCCACCAGTTTGTGAACTTTACTCAGGCTGAGGTTGCATATTAGTCCACAGTTCCTGGCACAAGGTGAGTGTCACTGATAATGCCTCCCTTGCACACTCACTGTAGTTTGTACAATGACCATTAAGGTATCTATAGCCCTTTCTTTCATTTCTAAAACTACTTAAAAGTAACTTCAGAAGTGAAAGAAACACTAAACCTTAGGGCACGAATCATGTTCTGTCTGTATCTAAAGTGTTAAGTGCTTGGTATATGAGATGCTTAATGATTGCTTAGTGAATACACCAAAAGCAAAAGAACATGTTATACCATTTGGCATTCCCTAAAAGGCTGCACATATAGTTTACAAGGAAATGGGACAAATATGTTATCGGTGTGTGTGATGAGAGCATTAAGTGACGAACTGCTCCCTCCAGGTTAAGACAATGCTGAAGCCCAGTGAGCCCAACAACCTTTGTAACTCACCTCTGGAGTATGAGAGGAGGGTTGGGCTGGCGATTCCCAGGGTAGTGAACATGAATGGTGTGACCTGTATTGGCTGTCAGCTGCCTTAGGGTCCTTTGACTGCGCCCGATGCCCTGGGTGAGACGTGTCGTAGAGGAGCCACTTCCCAATGTCAGGGAACTGTGGTCTGCATGGCGTACCATCAGTGGGTGGGTGGTAGGGATATTTCCTGGGGATGGGGGGATGTCTGCTGCAAGGACAATATGCAAGGTGTCAGTGCCAAAAAAATTTCCTTCCGTGATTGTTCAAGCAGAACCATGTCTCCTGGGCCTTACTTCCTCACACGGAAACCTGAGCTTTGTCCTTTCTCCCTCATTCCCACAACTCATCTATGATCACTGACACTACCATAGCTTATGCCACCATTTCTCACCTAAATACTACAACAGCCTCCTAAGTAGTACCTTCTCCCAATCCATTCTCCACACTATAGCCACAGTGATGCTTCCAGGCCCCTCAGCAACATGCTGCATCTGCCACTTCGAAGAGTCCTCTCCCTCGTCTTCACCTGTTCTCTTGTTTTTGGCTTAGATATCACTTCTTCTGACTCTACAGATTGGCTTACTAACCATTTACTCTGTGCTTTCTCACCATACTACAATATAGTTCCTGCTTATTTATAATTCCTAATAGACCATAAGCTCCTATGAGGGAAAAGGGCTGTTTTCTTTGCACTCCTCAAGTATTTGTTCCATTTGTTGAATAAACAAAGGCTCAACGTAAGGAAGATCGATGCAAATCACAAAAATGCAAAGAAAATCACAGAATAAAAGGTATCGTGAAAACCATGTAATCTAACCCATTTCCCCCCTTTTCAAACTTTTCATTTATAGGCGACAAACAGGCTCAAAGAGGGAAGAGCAAATCACAAAAATGCAAAGAAAATCACAGAATAAAAGGTATCTTGAAAATCATGTAATCCAACCCCTTTTTTTTTTCCTTTTCAAACTTTTCATTTACAGGCGACAAACTGAGGCTCAAAGAGGTAAGAGACTACTTGGCCAAGACAACCCACCAGAACAGTCTTTTCTGCTATATCATGCTTGTGATTTAGGATTAAGAGCTGCCTTCTCAAGACAGGTTGATTTTAAGAGCTCGATGCTAAAAGGGAACTGTGACATTGATGGGGGAGGAGGGAAGAGATTCACTCTCTCCTCCGAAAAGATGCATCTTTGATGAACAAAGTGAATGTGCTCAAATCTACTCCCCAATGCCAAGCTCAAAGGCGTCCATACAAACTCTCAAGATCAGTGTTAGAAATAAAGACTATTGAATGCCTTGTTACTGTAGGGTGCCTGACGCAGTAAGCCTTGGTATCCCATTTTTTATAAAATTCAAGCAAATCAAGTCATCCAGGCTCTAAATTAGCTGCCTGTTTACTGAGGTGGAGAGAACAAGAGCCTCTTACTATTCTTTCTGCTAAGCATACACTTATTGAGAGAGATGGATTCAGATATCCCTTGCCCCAGAATGTTGGCATAGGAAAAGAAGTGCTATCAGATTCATAGCTGCTCTGCTTCAATCACTGTTTGGCTTACCCTAGAAAAGGGTATAAGAATCAAGAGATAAAACCCAACTGAGCCCCTGTATCTTACTAGCACTGGAGAACATGTTGTCAAACTCAATGATGAGATCATCCTCCCGGTCAAAGCGCTCAAATCGGACCAAGGGAGAAGCGTTCATATCAGGGTAATCCTCATCCAATTCCATTTCAGAGCCATCGTCGTCATCGTCTTCATCTCCCTCTTCACCTTCATCATCCTCCTTAAGGGGAAAATAGGAGATGGAGAATTGCTGGGGGTAAGGATTTTCTGAAGTCTGGTGTCATGGCCACATTTGCACATGAGGGAGGGAGGCGCTGAGGCTAGCCACCCAGGCTGTTGGTTTTCTCCAGCTCTGTGTTCCCATGGAAGAGGTTGTCTGAACCAACCCAACACAGTCCCCCCTCACCTGATCATCTTCCTCATCTTCCTCCTCCTCCTCCTCTTCATCCTGACTATCATCCTCATCCTCGTTACTGCCACTGCTGTCCTCTTCCTGAGTGTGCTCCTCCTCATCCTCAGGGTCCAGGATATTCATGGAATCTAAAACAAAGGGAGCACATTGGAGGACTATACTGAGTAGCTAGAAAACAGGCTACTGTGCAGGCCAGCAGATTGAGTGGGAAGGCGATGTGGTATCTGACTCTAGGAGAGGAAGAACCAGATCTGGGGTGATATACAGACTAAGTGAGCCAGCCCTGATTGCCTGAAAAGTGCTACTCAATGCATCAAACGCTGAGCAGGGTGGCTGAATGTGGAGGTTTGAAGAGCCATGGTCTAGGACTTGGCCAAGCCTGCTGGTGCCCCCTTGCCTTTCCAGCCCTACTTTGCTACTGACTGCATCCTATTGGTAAGAGGGAATCAGGAGCGATGATAGCAGGTAGGTGAGAAGAAAGCGAACCAAGTAAGAAGTGACAAACTTTTGGGCAAGCAGTAGTAACATGTTATTTGAAAAACTGGCTGAGGATAAAGTGGATGGTGTATGTCAGCGCATGCAGACAGATGCTTCCTTATTCTGCATATTTGGGCAGCTGCCTCCAGGAAAACCCTAGTGTAATATCTGTCAGACGTGCAGGGCAAGAAGGGAGGCCTTTCCGGCCTCGGCACTCTCACCTTCTCGGTTGGCCTGCAAGGTGGAAGCTTGGCTGAGGTTGGAAGGAGCTTCATCCATCAGCACGTCCTCTTGTGATTCATCCTCTCCACTTCTGCTCACTGAAGGTTACAGAGCAGAGCCTTCACTGAACAACAGAGGACTCCCCTTTCCAGATTGGGTGTGCCTAAAGTAGCTATGTACACCCAGCAGACATCCTTTTTTTTTTGGATGAGGGAGAAGACCTAGGTTCTCTTGCTTTTGACTATCTACGTGAGCTTGGCCAGTCACTTTACCAGTCTGAGTCTCAGTTTCCTCATCTGTAAAATGGGATGATCACATCTGCCTTGCCAATTCCACTAATTGTAAAACCACAGAGGATAACGGGTGTGAAAAAGCCTTGTCAAATTTAAAAATACTTGTCTACTTCCACTATTCATCTGATTTCTTTCATCAATAAAATAAAAAAAGTAACACATACACCCTTGGAGCCAGGTGACAGTAGGGTACTTAGCCGTTTTCCCTCTCAGTGGTAAAAAGGGCTACCCTTAGGGAATGATCATTTTTTGTTACACTACTGAGACTCAGAGGCAGAAAGCCCCTGAATTTTGCTGAAGAACTGAAAGGAAAGCACTTTCTCACCCTACAGCCTTTATAGCCTACTCTAGGCTTCCATGAATAATAAACACTCTTAATGTGCCTGATGTATCATCTATACTGTTGGCCACCCCCACCACCTCCCCCACATAGGCAACACTTCAGACCCACCACAGGTCTGTTGATGGATTGTGAATTTTTCAATTGTAAGACAGTCAACGTCAAGACAAGCAGCAATCTAGGCTGGCTATGAGCCCTTAGGCAGAGCTGAGCAAGCAGATGATGAGAAAAAGGGTCCTCCCAAGAGAGACTGAGGCAAAGGAAGAGGCTTTACTCAGTTCTGGGGCTCTCACCTATAATTGTACTGTTCCCAGATCCGCCATCCCTCTCAAGCAACTCATCTATCAGGTCCTCCAGCTCATTCTCAACCTGGAGAGAAATAGAACATATATAGATGCACACAAGTCTATCATTGTGCTAGCACTGAAACCCTAAAAAAAAAAAGCCAGCAAGGGAGCATGTATTTCTAGGATAATGTATGACAGAGGTGTTATATAAATACCACACACTTGGTGGTGCTAAGAGCACAGAAACTACCACGTACTGCCAATCCACACTCAGAATGTCCTTCAAATGGATCCATCCCAGCGATCTGAGACCAGGTTAGTCTTTATACTGTCCAGGAATACATGCAGATCTCCTTAGAACTAGCAGCTTAGGACTGTAGGCCCGATTTCTTACCACTGCTACCAGCTCCAGAAATTACAATGCTTTCTTTAGGGTTGTTATAAGACTATTGTTTGAATACCTCAGTGAGAGCTGGTGCTATAGGAATGGCAGTAATGTTAAGGAGCTTCCATTAATACCAGAGCCAAATAAATCAAAGACCCTGGGTCCAAAAGCCAGCTCTCTACATCAACATTTCACCTGTGCCGAAGTTTTCTTGTTGGGATTGATTCCATATCATAGTACATAGCATCCTGCCCTCCCCCACCCATCATTTAATACAATCCAAATACATTTACTGAGCATCTACTAAGTATATCATCTGTGCTCCTTTACAAAGCAGACAGCATTGCGGCAAGGATCTAAAGTACTCACCCACCCACATCACTTGGGGGTTTTGGTTCAGCGCCGCAAAAGGGGTATGGTGGGTGATCTGCCTCCCTACCTGCATCTCTTGTGAACTGAGCACCTCAGGCTGCCCAGCAATCACCACTGAGTCGGTTTCAGCCTCCCCATCCATGATATCCCCATCTGCCACCTCTGTCTGAGTGACATCATGATCCTCCTCCTGCACTTCTGCTTCCCCAGGCTCGCCTGAAACAATCAACCAACCAGCAAAATAATCAAAGGGTGCCTATGTGCAAGGCACCACGAGGCAAGCGTGAAGACAGTAAGGTCCCTTCCCTGGGCAAGTTTACAAGTTCTCAGAGAATAAATGAATGGGTGACAAAGGAAAAGACAAGGCTACGTGTGAGGACAGCCAAATAAGGCTGCAATTTTAAGCAATTCTTTGTGGGGCACATTCCCACGCCACTATGACAGATCTCTGGAAGGCCAGCAAGTTCCCAGGGAAACAATACCAAGCCAGAACAGTTGTGATGCCCATAAAACAACTATGCCCACCCTGCCAGCACTCCAGTCCATTTGCTCCAATTCCCTACCTGGGTCCTGCTGGTTGCTATTGGAGTCCTGAGTAGCTCCTTGGGCATCCTGCTCAGCTTTGGTCTTGTTAGAAGCACTCTTGCTGCCAAAAAGACTACTGGGCTGGTTCACAATCCGGGAAAGTGTTTCCAAAGGCTTCAGAGCAGCATTGACTGTGTTGGCCATGTTGGGACTGGGATAAAGGAAGACACAGAGATGGAGTGAACACAGAAATCCATACTAAAAGGCAACAAGGCTCACCATAGTACAATTATCCCAAAAATGGGGCATGGAAGGTACAAGGCGAGCTTGGGACATACTGTTGTCCTAGAAGACACTTAAAAAAATTAATGAGGTCCTTACTACAGGCCAAATTTGAGATAATCTGAGCATCAAAAAGAATGATTGTACTTATAACACATTAATCATAAAAAGAACCTATAACAATGCCAGCTAATACAAAGGAATAAGAGAATCAGAAAATCATCATTTTGCAACCAGCAATGTAAATGATTTAGGCAAGGCTCACCAATGAATGCTAAAATTATTGAGTGAAAAATCTTCAGGGGAGCCCTAACTGGTTTGGCTCAGTGGATAGAGCGTCGGCCTGCGGAATCAAGGATCCCAGGTTCGATTCCAGCCAAGGGCATGTACCTTGGTTGCGGGCACATCCCCAGTGGGGAGTGTGCAGGAGGCAGCTGGTCGATGTTTCTCTCTTATCGATGTTTCTAACTCTCTATCCCTCTCCCTTCCTCTCTGTGAAAAATCAATAAAATATATTTTTAAAAATAAATACATAATAAATAAATAAAAATCTTCAGGGGAAAAAAGGGGTCATTTGTAATATTTTTAACAATAAAGATTAAAAAACACACCAAAGAAATGAGCTACAGCAAGTGACAATGAAGTAAACCTTTAAAAATCTTTAGGGCACAGGATATTCACATGATCTTCATGAGCTCAAAAGCATCACCTCACGGATAACTTATTGATACAATGATACAAAGGGAAAATGTAACCTTTAACTATGTGATCAAACTTAGCATCACCAATAATAGGACAAATTGGCATTACATGTCTCCTGATGTGACACACTGAGAAGAACAAATATCACCTACATACTACTCTTGCCAAAAAAGAAAAAAGGTTAGCTCAAATCTAACCATAAAGATGCAATTAGACAAATCCAGATTATGGGATCCTATATAATTAAGAGAGGAATATGCTAATTAGCTGTTACGCCCTGAGGTACAAGAGGGCTGCAGGGCTGTGGAGAGCTGCAGGAGGGGGCAGGGCAGCAAGCTATGAGGGGGGGAGGGGTAGCTATAGGAGGGCGGGGCAGGGGGCGGAGAGCTTACAGGAGGGTGGCAGCAACCTACTGGCTACAAGCAGGCAGCAGAGAGCTACAGGACAGGGCAGGGCAACAAGCAAGCAGGAGGCAGAGAGCTACAGAGAGGGCAGGGCAACAAGCTATGAGGAAGGTGGAGCAGAGAGCTATAGGAGGGTGGCAGCCTCCTACTGGCACAGGGATTCGTGCTCAGGGCTACTAGTATTACTATACAACATTTGGCCCTCTGGAACAGTCAAATTACCATAAAAAATAAAAAACAAAACAAAACAAGGAGCCTGTGACAACCAAATGTCAACTGAGTGATGCTCACTGGATCAAAATGCTCTCCTCTGGGCTATAAAGACATAACTGGAATAATTGGGGATGTCTGAATATGAAAAATACTAGAGGCCCAGTGTACAGATTTGTGCACTGGTGGGGACCCTCGGCCTGGCCTGCGGGGATCAGGCTGAAACCAGCTCTCCAATACCCCAAGGGCTCCCAGATTGTGAGAGGGCCCAGGCCAGACTGAGGGACCCCACCTGTGCATGAATCTGTGCACTGGGCCTCTAGTATGCATATAAGATCTTTGGTTAATCTCTTCCTGCCCTCCCCCCTCTTCCCTTCCCTCTGAGATTCATCAATCTGTTCCATGTTTCCATGCCTGTGGTTTCTGCTCCTGTGTCGAGTGTCTGCCCCCTGGTGGTCAGTGCACACAAAGCTACCAGTTGGCCAGTTGCTTAGGCTTTTATATATACAGATACTGAGTACTATCATATAAGGGAATCTTTGTTCTTAGGAGAACATGCTACAGTATTCAGAGGTTAAGGAACAAGTTGTTTGCATGAATTTCAAATGATTCACCTCCCATTCATCTCCTGAAAAGGGGATGGGAGGGGGTGATTAAAGAAAATAACTGGTTAGTCTAGGTCAGGATAACCAGACTTTCCCTTTTTAACTGGGGCTAAATCATAGAAAAATGCCTGCTAGTAATATAGAAGGAATGATAGAAATTAGAAAGCTGTCATTGATAGCCCCCAGAGAAATTAACTGGCGCATGCAAAGATTATCAACTGGCATTAAGAACATCAATTAAGTATATAGTTGATAGAGAACTAGATATTTGTATAGTGCCAAAGTAACAAGAACACAAAGATGTACACCATCTATGATATATACTAGCCAATAATGTGTCATGAACAACAGCAATAAAATAAAAGATTTAAAAAATGAATTAAGGCCCTAGCTCAGCCGTGGGCAAACTATGGCCTGCGGGCTGGATCCGGCCCGGTTGAAATGAATAAAACTATTGAAAAAAAGACCGTACCCTTTTATGTAATGATGTTTACTTTGAATTTATATTAGTTCACACAAACACGCCATCCATGCTTTTGTTCCGGCCCTCCGGTCCAGTTTAAGAGCCCACTGTGGCCCTCGAGTCAAAAAGTTTGCCCACCCCTGCCCTAGCTGGTTTGGCTCAGTGGATAGAGCATCAGCCTGCAAACTGAAGGGTCCCAGGTTCAATTCTGGCCAAGAGCACATGCCTGGGTTGTGGGCTCGATCCCCAGTAGGGGGCATGCAGGAGGCAGCCGATCAATGATTCTCTCTCATCATTCATCTTTCTATTTCTCTATTCCTTTCCCTTCCTCTCTAAAAGCAATAAAAATATATTTTAAAAAAATAAAATAAAAAATGAATTAAAAACCTTTGTTAGAATAGAGTTACAAGGGATACAACCAGATGTAATGTAAGGTCTATAACTGAATTCTGGTTTGGACAAAAATTTTGAATATAGATTTGGGCATTAGATAGGATAAAACTTTATTTACACAGAAAGGTAGATACTAAAAAAGAGCAACAAATAAACAAACAAAAACAGAACCAAAAAACAAACCCACCCCACCTAAGGTTTCACAATAGCATGTATAGTTTTATTTATGTATGTGAAGAAAACCACTGACAGGTATACAACAACAGTGGCATCTGGGTGGTAGGAATATGTCTATTTTCACTCATCTCTATTCTTATGATACACATATAATCTTATAATAAAAGGTTATTTTTACTTATTTTTTAAAAAATATTTTGAGACTTTTTTTTTTTACAAAATATATATATTTTATTGATTTTTTACAGAGAGGAAGGGAGAGGGATAGAGAGTTAGAAACATCAATGAGACAGAAACATCGATCAGCTGCCTCCTACACACTCCCTACTGGGGATGTGCCTGCAACCAAGGTACATGCCCTTGACCAGAATCGAACCCGGGACCCTTGAGTCCGTAGGCTGACCCTCTATCCACTGAGCCAAACTGGTTAGGGCGCAAAGGTTATTTTTAATTAAAGAGGGGAAGCTTGGGAAAAAATTTAGTGATACAGTCCAACTCTTGAGTTTCCAGTAAATGAGAAAACTAAGGCCTAAAAACAGAAAGTGCTGTGCTTAAAAGCCACAATACTAAGAACTCAGGTTCCCACCTACACCCAAACTTTTCCTATCACACTGGCTGTTCACTACTCAGCTGGCAAGAAAACATGAAATATTAGGCAAATGGAGAAGCAAGCCGCATGATTAAAGAGAGGGCAAAAGCCTTGGGCTTGGGAATTTTACCTGGACAGGTCCAGACTGTGAGGCACTCTGGCCAAGTCATTAACCAGTCCCTTCTTCAGGAAGAGTCGAATGATATTGTTCATGCCATTGTGCTGGGTCTTGGCTGTGGCACTGCTGTAGAAGCTGGATGTGGAGGGGCAGGACTCCATGATAGTACTGATAATACACATCACTGCCTGAAGCCTGGGAGAGAAGTTTGACATCTCTATCATGTGAATATAGTGTGTTCTTAGACCACATCTTCACTATCTTGCCTCAGATAACCCTCTGTGTTCTATTACTTCCTAAAAGTAACAACTAAACAGATGAGAACTTACTCCTTGGGCGTTAGCATTCTTCACTCTTTAAACGTAATTTAAAAAATAAGATTGAATAACCTGCTCTTGCTTAAAGAATGAAAATAGTCCTTTATTTTCTCTAAGTTGTTTACCCACCTACTCCAAATGTAATCAGTTTGAGAGAACCAGAGAATATACAGTGCTGCTATAAACAGAACTCTTGTTCAAATGCAAGAAATCCAGTGGGCCAAGAATGAAGTAAGGGGATGATACTGGTCACCAGCACTAGGTCAGGCATGAATTTTACCTGGCATGTTTCTCTGTACTCTCAGCCATAGCCAGTGCCCGTCCCAGGGCTGCTTTTACTTCATTCACAAGGGCCACCTGGGCATCTGTGCCACTCCCTGCAGCAGCCAGGCTTGCGAGGAATAGGCGGGCCAGGGCAGGTGTGTCCTTGTCTTCTGCATTCTGGGTATGTGGGAGGAGGTGGTCCAAGACAAAAGCTAGCACACTGCAGTCCTGAAAAGTCATTAAGCATGACATTTACTCACAAGCACAGTTATGCCATATCGTTTGTACACCAACAAGATACACTCACAGAGTTGATTCTTGAAGTCACCCAGCCAGATGAGAAAACCAGGCTTAAAGGTACAAGCTAAGTGAGTAGCAAATCCAGATTTTATGCTCCCAAGTCCCATTCACATCTTCATTTAGATGTTACTTGGCAGTTCTTAAAAACATTTTTATGTGTGATATTTAAATAGAACTGTTCTTAGCAAACCTGTAAGAGTTAATGCAATCCAATATTTTCCCCATCTAACAGATGGGCAATAAGAAGTCCAAAGAAATGTGACTTGCACAAAGAACTTAGTCAATGGCAAGGATTCAAATCTTGATTCCTAATTGAGTGCTATAATCCTTTCAGTATTCAATTAAATTACAATATTACCGACATCTACAATGTGCCCAGAACCCTGGGCTAGAAATTGGCAGGATCTGAATGAGAAATGGCACAATCATAGATATGAATATGCAAAAACACTTAATGCAGGGTTACTTAAAATAGCAAAAAAGGCCCAACAACAGGGAAGAAAATAGAATTAGACCTTTCCCTCTAACAATGATGTATCCCCCAATATTTCCTTATCTTAAAAAGAAAACTTAGTTCTGCTGTCATTCAAGCAGATTGGATTTGGATTAAAATGCAGATGATTTTGGGACCAGATAAGATGATTGCCACACAACTAAATATACTAAATGCTACTAAATTGTACACTTTAAAATGCTTAATTTCATATGAATTTTACCTCATTAAAAATGCAGCGAAGAATTCTAGAGTCTGGAAAATTAGATAAGGTGGCCTTGTTAAGATACCTATTAGAATTTAAAAAATTTCCTGTGACTAAAAAGTTAAACCGTTTTCTGAATAAAAGTGTAAATAATTTTGTGACATTATTAATAAAAACTGGAAAAAAACTTTATAATTTGGGAAAGCAATGAATTCGACTAAAAAGGATTTGGAATCAGACCTAGGTTTCAGTTCTAGTCCTGCTACTCTGAAGTGTGACCTTAGGCAAGTTAATGACCTCTCTGAACCTTCTCTCTTCTCTATTAAGGGGAGCAAGACCAACAACCTTTCAGTGCTGATAAGAGGATTATCAGTAACACTAGAGGCCCGGTGCATGACATTCGTGCACTGGTGGGTGTGTGGGGGTGTCCCTCAGCCCGGCCTGCCCCCTCTCCAATCTGGGAGCTCTCAGGGGAGCTCTCTCCAATCCGGGAGTTTCTGTCTGTCTTTGCAATCATATGAGCAAATTGTCTGAGACCCCAACTCAGTTTGGTTTGTTGCTCACAGAATAATAGAGGCATTTCCCACCCCCTTTGCTTCATTGGTGGAGATTTCCTGGAAGTTTTAGGATATCTTCCCTTTAATTTTTCCTAGACGCTCTGATTTTACTTACATCTCTCACCTTTGCTTTCCCTCCATCCCCCACCACAACAGTAACTTGCTCCAGGCTCACTTCAGTGATTCTCAACCTTCCTAATGCAATAATTTTATGGTTGGGGGTCACCACAACATGAGGAACTGTATTAAAGGGTCGTGGTATTAGAAAGGTTGAGAACCATTGCTAGTGTCTAGGAGATATGTCTACCACCAGAACTATGATTCCCAGCATTCCTGGTGCTCCCCACGATCTTGGTTTTCCCTTCCTGCTTTGTCTCTGTCCCATGGCCTCCCACTCTGCCAAGTCCTCAAAGCTGCCAGCTCTCCCTCTCTGCCCTCTGTCTGGGGTTTGGGGAGCCAAGTTCCCAAGCAGCTCCACTCTCTGCCCGGTGGCTTGCGGGGAGCAACTGAGGGAGCCATGTCCTCCCAAGCCATCAGCTCTCCCACTCTGTTCTCCACCTGGCGCCTGTGTATGCAAATTAACCCACCATCCTTGACAGGTTAATTTGCATGCTTGCCCCTGATTGGCTGGTGAGCATAGCAGAGGGACAGTCAATTTACATATTTCTCTTGTATTAGATAGGATTTGTAAAGCACCTATGAGTACCCAGTACCACTGGGTTACTTGGAATATATTAAGCAGATACTTAATAAATTTGCAGCTTTTTGCACAAATAATGCTATTATAAATTATAACTACAACTTGCATAAATGAGTAAAAACTTTGAAATAAATGCCATGTATATTTAACACATATATTCCATAAAGAACTCATATACAAAATATATAAAAAATTAAATAGAAAACAAGAAGACTTAAACACTTCATATCCAAATGGCCAATAAAGACAGGGAAATTTTAATGATAATGCAATACCATCACAAACACACTAGAATGGTTAAAATAAATAACAATAAATAGGAAAAATACCGAGTAATGGCAATCTGAACTCCCACACATATGCTGTGCCGAAACAAGGTCCCCTTTATGAAAAAACCTCCTTGGGCACCCCTTTACATATTTGAAAACATGATACAGTAGCTTTTCTTTTTCCCCCCTAAACATTTGCTTTTCTTTCTTCTTTAAAAAAAAAAATATTTTTATTGATTCCAGAGAGGAAGGGAGAAGGAGAGAGGGAGGGAGAGAGAGAAACATAAATGATGAGAGAGAATCGTCAATTGGCTGCCTCCTGCTCACTCCCCTACTGGGGATCGAGCCCACAACCCAGGCATGTGCCCTGACTGAGAATCAAACAGTGACCATTGGGTTCATAAGTTAATGCTCAACCACTGAGCCACACCAGATGGGCCATGATATAGTTTCTTAAAGTGCTCTCTCACTTGAAAAATGTAACCTGAAGATAATTTCTCTATCAGGATATATAAAATATGACTTGTATTACTAATACTATTATTACTACATCTGGTATCTTTGCATAGATGTGAGTACATCTGAAAGCTAAACACCAATATTCTTATATGTTTGGTTTATTCTACTGTCCCCTAGGCACCTTTACTTAAGTGACCCACAGGATACCTCGCAAATTCCACATTTTCTCTTCAAACCATTTCTTCTAACATAAGAGGAATAAAAAAACATGAAATATCTGAGTCCTTGATTTCACCTTTGCCCTCCAAATCCAATTCTTGTCCATTTCTACCTTTAACACATCTCTTCAACTACCTCCCCAACACCCACCAACTTCACCAAGATCCCGTATTACCTAGATTATACCGAGTCAGATTCCTAACTGCTCTCTCTGATTCCAATCTGGCCTTTTGCAATCTCTACAGTGCAGACCAAGTGATATTCCACAAAACAAATTAACAAATTGCAGCAACTCACTCCCTGCAGTGAGCCTGATGGCTCCACATTATGGAAAAAAAGGCATCGCTCTTTAATGTGTCTTGAGAGGCCCCTGCCTCTCTTATCATTGGGATAACATGCATAGGTTCCTAGTAAAGCATCTAACACAGCAGGTGTCCAATGACAACAGTATAAAGTCTTAAGCAGAAGTTGCAAGCATTACCTCTTTGATCAGCTCAGACTGGCCCACAGTGTAGCTGTAGTTGGCAATCAGGGTAGCTATACCAACATAGGACCTCACCAACTCTGCCAGAAGACGAAGAATAGTGGAGGTAGGCATTAAAGGTTTGCTGCCCTTAACTTTCTGTTTGGCTTCTTCAGAGGCTCGGTCCCCTTCTTTATCTTTTTTCCCATCTCGAGACTCCTCTGGAGTTGAAGCTGTTGAGAAAGAGCCAAACACCAGTTCAATTCCACACTGAAATATTGGTGAGAATAAGCCTTCAGTGGAAAGAAAACCACTTCTCCACTTTAGGTCACTGGTACAACTTGAATGCCCTTCTCACACTGCACTAGAAGGACAGAAAGGTCGAACGACCCAGGTCTCAGACATGGTCTTTGGATATAGTACATCAGGGAGGCTTTGCTCAACTGTTCATACATCGTCCACCACCTTCCCTCCTCTTATATATAACCTTAAGCTCCAGAAATATTGTACTAATAGCTCTCCAAATATGCCTTGTGTACTCACTCATTTACCTCTTCCTTCCCACGTCTGCTTAGCACACATTTACTTATCTAGCTCAGCTAAAATGCTGATTTCCTCTATCTCATCCATGTAAGTTGCTATTACATCACGTGCCCACCATACCGCATACTAGCATGCCTCTATTCCAGCAGTTAATGACATTACATCATGATGGTTGCTGGTTTCCCTCGCTAGAAAAAATTCTTTAAATGCAGGGGATGAATCAGTTTCATTTTGATGTTTACTATAGTCTGCTACATAAAGGACATAATGCCTCAGCTGAATAATATTACTATCACCCATACTATAGATGGGCAGTAAGTCCACCAAAATGAGCTAACCAATATTTTACCAGTTAATAGCCTTTTAAAAAATTTTCACTATTAGATATTCAGTTTAATTTCTCCTAATTTCAATCTCAAAGATCTTTCCTATCCAAGGAGAAGCAGTTCTTGAAAGGCCTCATTAGAATTGCTTCCACATGACATTTCTCTGATTCTTGGTGAGTAGCCAATGGACTCTGCTGGGGGCAAGAATCCACCATACAGCTAGAACACTGCCATTGGCACCAAAGCTCTATAAGCCAACATGGAAGCCATCAAAAAATATATATAGGATGATTTAAAGAGTACAATGAAAGAATATTACCATAGCAACCATTACTGGGTTAGTTTAAGTCACAGTTCCATTAACTTTAGCATGTAGAAACTCTATTTACAGAACACTAAACTCAACCTTGAAAAAGCTCACTTAAACAAGTAAACTTTAAAATTATACATGTATTCTCTGACTCCCTCAAGAAATTAGAACAAAAGAGGCGAAAAAAAACAACCATTACCTTCTTGGGATGCCCCAGGTGTGTTTGTCTCAGTGGAAGAACCATCTGTAGCAAAGACCTGACTCTATGGAAGAAGAAAACTCCTGAGCCATTATTAATTTCAAAGATAACTATCCCCAAATGGCAGGACTTCTTCCCAGGGTACTGGCTGTAAACGCTACATATTCTCTTTGGCTAATCTTTTAACCACTTATTCTCTCCCCCACTCTCTCCGTTCCCCCACATGCCATTATAATCTGTGGGAAGTCATCTTTATAAATAGTAACTGGGAGAATGGAGGAAAAGAGGAGAATGAAAAATGAATTAAGAAAACATTTCCAACCCAAGGAATGAAAAGAAAATCCCAAAGACACCCTAATTTTATCTTCATTTTTAGGCAACATATAATTTACAGATAGATCAAAATTAGTACCTTTGACATTTCCCTGGCATAACCCTAAATACTGAGAACAAACAAGTATTGGAAAAGGAGAAGGAAAGTAGGAAGTTGGAACTGACTTACATTAATGGAAAAACTTGACTGTGTATCAAAATCACTGCCCTGCCGAGTAAGTGACCGGTACTGCTGGTATACATCATCACCCATATCTTGCAGGAGCTGGCCAACCTCTTGGGTCATACCCCCAGGTTTAGGATCAGATTTGTCAGCTAGAAAAACAAAATAAAACAAAACAAAACTCTTCTGTAATTGTGCAATGGTAATACCTATTTGGTAGCTTGGACAATTCCACTCCAAGTTGCCACAACTGTTTACATAGTCATATTGCCAGACATCGTACAGTAAGTCCTCACTTAATGTTGTTGATAGGTTTTGTGACTTTCAACAAAATGTTAATAAAATCAATTTTACACAGGCTAATTGATATAAACATTAGTAAAGTTCCTAAGGCATTTTATCAACATTATAACGAAATGACTTTATTTGAGGACCTGCTGTGTAACCAAGACAGCATGGCTGAAATTTGCTCACTTTCCTCAGCTGTCACTCCACTAAGCTTAAATTAACATACCTAGTATTACCAGGATGTCTAGTGTAGTGGGAAGGTCAATCAGTGGTTTTAATAAATGCTTGAGTTTTTTTGGGGGGGTGGTATAAGATTGGTTAAAGATTCTGTGCACGTAGAAGCTAGGAGCTCTACATCAGAATTGTGTATGGATGAAAAGCGCCGAAGATCCACATTTTCTTGACTTATTAAAGGCAGCGTTCATCACTTTCTGGCAATCCTGTGGGACCTATCAAATAAGTATGTCCTGAATAAAACCCAGAAAAATCTTACTGGAATGAAATCTTAGGTTTCCCAGTAATTATAAGCAGCATTTTAACGAGGAATAAAGATGGACTGAGAAGGTGGTCTCAAAGGTCAAGAAGCCTAGCTGTATCTTCTAATATTGTTCCCAGCTCCTTTGGGTAATAAAGATGTTTTGTTCCTGAGAGTGAACACATTAAGAGACTACCTGGTATTTTATTTTTAGACTAGAGGCCCAGTGCACAAAAATTTGTGCACTTGCGGGGGGGGGCGGGGGGGGTCACTCAGCCCAGCCTGTGCCCTCTCGCAGTCTGGGACTCCTTGGGGGATGTCCACCTGCTGGCTTAGGCCTGCTCCCTGGGGGGGATCGGGCCTAAGCTGGCAGTCAGACATCCCTCTGGCAGCCCGGGAGCCCTCGGAGGATGTCCATTTGCCAGTGGGGAACAGGCCTAAGCTGCAGTCAGACATCCTTAGATCTGCTGAGGAGGCGGGAGAGGCTCCTGCCACCACCACTGTACTGGCAGCCGTCAGCCTGGCTTGTGGCTGAGCAGAGCTCCCCCTGTGGGAGTGCACTGACCACCAAGGGGCAGCTCCTGCATTGAGTGTCTGCCCCTGGTGGTCAGTGTGTGTCATAGTGACCAGTAATTCCTAGTTGCTCTGCTGTTATTACATAGGATAGAGACCTGGTGCACGGGAGAGGGCTGGCTGGTTTGCCTTGAAGGGTGTCCCAGATCAAGGTGGGGGTCCCGTGAAGGGTGTCAGATCAAGGTGGGGGTCCCGCTGGGGTGCCTGGTCAGCCTGGGTGAGGGGCTGAGGGCCGTTTTCAGGCTGGCCTCGGCTGTGGGCTGGAAGCAGGTATCTGGGATTTATTTATCTTCTCTAATTGAAACTTTGCAGCCTTGAGCGGAGCAGGGCAGGCGGGAAGCTTGGCTTCCTCCATTGCCGGGGGCAACCCAAGCCTCCTGCTCTTCCAGCTCCATGGCTGCTGCCATCTTAGTTGGGTTAATTTGCATATTCACTCCTGATTGGCTTGTGGGCGTGTTTTGTGGGTGTAGTGGAGGTATGTGTCAATTTGCATGTTTCTTTTATTAGATTGGATTAGATAGATGTTTTTAATTGATTTTTTTAGAGAGAGGAAGGGAAAGGGAGAGATAGAAACCTCGATGTGAGAGAGAAACATCAATCGATTGAGTCTGAAACCTGAGCATGTGCCCTAACTGGGAATCGAACCAGTGACCTCTTGGCACATGGGATGACGCTCAATCCACCAAGCCACACTGGCCAGGCATGACTTCTTGGTATTTTATTTTCAACTTGCTAACAAGATGCTCTTATCTTTTTAATCACTGTCCATTTTCCCCACTGGATGGGATGTACTTTCTTTCATATCACGGAACTCTGGCAATACCATTTTTATCATTTAATACTTCTTCCAGAAAACATGTATTTTTTTAAAATACATTTTTATTGATTTTTTACAGAGAGGAAGGGAGAGAGATAGAGAGTTAGAAACATCGATGAGAGAGAAACATCGATCAGCCGCCTCCTGCACATCCCCCAATGGGGATGTGCCCGCAACCCAGGCACATGCCCTTGACCGGAATCGAACCTGGGACCCTTCAGTCCACAGGCCGACGCTCGATCCACTGAGCCAAACCGGCTTCAGCAAGAAAACATGTATTTTAAGAAACTTCCCTACAGGCCCCACCTCCACCAGGTCAGATGCTTGCTCTAGGACTCACCACTACTTCGGCATCTGTCATACTACATTACTATTAACTTATTTAGAGAAGGGCATTGTGTGGCTTATTTATCTTGATTCCCAGAGGATGGGCCTACAGTGAGTATTCACTAAGGCATGAACTGGTTAAAATGACCCAGGCAAAGTGCTCAGCTTCCTCTGGTGGGCTAGCTACATACCTTCCTCTGGAGCATGGTATGCAGCCAGGGCATTCAGCATGTCGTAGATCACTTCCTTGATAGTATCAGGAATGACAGGCAGTGGTGAGGGCTTCAAAGGGGTTGTTTTCACCAGTTGGACAGCATTAGGACCTTTAATTCTAAGATTCTCAAATTCATCATCTGAAGCTAAGCCAAAGTGAGACAGAAAAATTAGTCAATAGTGAACTGGTACCTACATTTGGTTACTGATAGAAACGTAGAAGGGGGCTTACATAACATATAAGCTTGGGAAAGGAGGTAATTTCCACTGTTAAAGCAGCCTATCAGAGTATCTGCCTTTTACCTTCCCCAATTACCATAGGATTTAATACAACTGTAGCAAATGGTAAAAGAGCACAGGCTTTGGAGTTGGGGAGACTTGGTTTTAAAATCCAATTCTATTATAAGATCATGGCCAAATTACTTCCAAGAAACCTCAAATTTCTCATTCTTGAAACATAAGGATTAAATGAGACCATACATGCCCAGCACAGGGTCAGGCACACTAAGGTACCCCAAAATAATTAGCCCCACCACCCAACTTTTTATTTAAAAACAAACAAAACAAACAATCCACAACCCTACAGAAACATTGAAAGATTAGTAAATAAATATCCATATACTTTTCATATAGAATCATCATTTGTCTACCTCTAAATATATCTAACCATACACCTAACATCAAGGATATTTTCCGAAATAACCATCATAACACCCAGGAAATTTAAAAGACACAATTATATTATCTAACAACTAGAGGCCCAGTGCATGAAAATTCATGCACTGGAGGGGGGGCTCCCTCAGCTCACCTGTCTCCTCTCACAGTCCAGGAGCCATCACGGGCAGGAGGCGACTGGGCAATCAGGGGAAGGTGACACCCCATCCCCCCTCTGCTGCTGCCACTGCCGGCAGCGCAAGCCTCAGCCGGCCCTGGTTACCTGCGCCTCGGGTGGCCGTGCAGCCACCATCAGGCTGGCAATGGGCGGCTGGGGGACTGAGGGGACTGGGGGTCTCTGAAGGCAGGCATGCGGAGCAGCAGGGCCTGCCTGCTGCCCTGGCGGGGCTGAGGGGACTTGGCCCTGCCATCTTGTGGCAATGGGCACCACCATCTTTGAGGGTGGTGCAGTCAATTAGCATATTCCCTCCTTATTGGTTGTGGGTGCCGCCATCTTTGAGAAGGCATGGGGGTCAATTAGCATATCCCCCTCTTTAATAGATAGGATAGTCAGCATTCAAATTTCTCCAAATCTCTTTTATTTGGTCCACAACCCCATCAAGGTTGTTGGGGGTTATCTCTCTGGTCTTTTATTTAGGAGATCCTTGAATTTTTCCACTTTCAATATATTTATATTTTTGGAAAAGAATCTAGGCCAGTTTTAGAATGTCTCACAATTTATGTCTAATTGTTTCCTCATAATTAAATATAGGCCAAACACTTATGGCAAGAATATACTGAGGATACTGTATACTTCATTCTGTATCATGAGTCCTTTATCTGTTTGTTCCTCAACTATCATTCAATCTATAAGCCATTCACTGTATGTAAGCCCTGCTGCCACACTAAGATGAGTTCTTGAAAAGCAAGGGCAATCCTTGGTATTTCTCCCAGAGATTACCACAGGACAAGGACCTATTGAAGTACCACTGAACTGACTCACATGATCAATCAGCCAATGTCCCAAAGCTTGCCTAAGGAACCTTTCCAAGTTACAGATTTCTTTGAAGAAAATTTCTGGGGTTATACTAGGCCATAGACCTCAATGTCTCAAAAGGCCAGGAGAATGGGAAACTTACCAGTTCCTGAGCCCCGAGGGGCTGGAAGGGCAATGCGGATACAGCAGTTGGCCACTTCTGTGAAAATGTCTGGATTGCGGCATGCAGCTGGCCCAAGGACACGAAGGATATAGTTGATCTCCCGAGAGCCGAGGCTGCCAGATACAACACCAGAGGTAGTGCTACCAGCTCCACTTGTAGCTGCTGAACGAACAACCTAGTAAAAAGAGGGAGAAACACTGCTGATTAAAGACCACTTTCTAAAAATACAATTGCATTCAAGGAAGAGTTTCCAAGGATTAAAATACTAACCAAGCTCTGCCTCAAGACAGTGAATAACAGATTTAGATTTTTGGGAGAAAGATAAACTTGGTCTTTTAAGTCCCTTCCCAATTCAAAAATGTGGCTTACAAAAAAAAAAAACCCCAGCATTCAGCATATCCCAAAATTATAAAATATTAGACCAGATGGTATATGATCTTTTAGATAAACTGGGAAATATATCTAGACCACTGATCATTCATCCAAATTACGGCTCCCACATTTAAGTGCCAGCTCGTAGCCTTCCTAAAGGCTGTCCTAATTTTAAACTGAATGGTTCAAACCCTAAAAATATATAATATTGATATCCACTCAGTGTATAAGAATTAAAGATTTTCTTTATGCCTCAAAGCCAATCATCCATTTCAGATAATGATAGCCACAGGAGATATCAAACTATATTTATGGATTGTTTGCTTTGATACCACAGGGCTTAGATACCTATTATGGTTTTGCTCTTCTAAAAAAAAAATGACTCGTCAATCATGGAAAACAGAGGAAAGTATAAAGAAAACAAATTATATTGTGTTTCCCAATATCTATTTCTTCATGAACAATGTTCACGAAGATAAATGTCTTTTGGAATCTTAATAGTTTTCTTACCAAATTGACCATGCTCTTTAGTTTGGCATATTAATCCCTATATTTTGTCTGTCAGGCTGCAATTATAAAACAATTCTTACTTTTTAAATACAGAAAAGTATAACTTCACTATAAAAAATGTGCCACAATTTATTTATCCAGTCCTCTGCTGGACATTAGATCTCTAGTTTCTTGATATTACAAGCAATTCTACAGTGAAAATTCTTGTATATGTACCTTGGCATACTTGACTTTAGTTATAAGTTCTTAGCCATAGAATTTCTAGGTCAAAGGATATCTTAAACTGACAGTACCAAATTGCCCTCCAATGTGGCTGCACCAATTTCCACTCCTACCAAAAGTAAGAGTATGCCTGGTTCTCCACACCCGTACCTGCAATGGATATTATTAAGCATTTACATTTTGCCAAGTGGGTATGTTAAAATTGTCACTGACCTTCTTTTGCTCCCAACACCCCCAAATACAATGTCCTTTAAGCTCTGAGTTTTCTCTCATCCAACAAGAACCTATATTTTTTTCCCTAGCATTTTTAAAGTTATATAAACTTCAAACATTGTAACTATTTTGTTTTTAAATTAGAATCCTGTCTATATATAGTTGTTTCTTCCTTGTTGGGCTGTCCCCTGAGCTTAGATCAGTACATATTCTGCCTTGAACAGCTCTCCTGCTTTTGTTTTTGCTCATGTCAGGTAAAATCAAACAGGCTGGGTGAAAAATAAAACTATCTAAAGAATGTCAGACGTATGCATACACACACACACACACACACACACACACACACACACACAAGAATCTTTGGCAAATGACTTAAAATTTATACCGTCTGATTCAATTTCTAGGAATCTCTAGGAAAAATATTCTTAAATGTGATAAAAGTGATGCAAAAAGATGCATATTGCATATATTGCAACATTATTTATACATGTGGAAAACAATGTTCCAAGAGAGGAAAATAGAAGTGAAATCTAGTAACATTCACATGATGACTGTTGAAAACAAATTAGCAGGAGGAATGAAAATTTTGTAAAAGTACCAATAAGGAAAAGCCTTATTAGTAAGATGTTTTCCCTCCACCCCTCCAATTACGTATTAATGTTGGTGTTATGTTTCTATTTTTTCTGATTACTTTGTCATTTCTTCCACTGTTCTATATGTTCCTAAAAAAAATCCAAAACACATGGAAGCCTGTTTTTAGGTCTACACAATGGGTAGTTGTAAAGAGCTTACCACAGTGTCTGACAACCATAAACATTCCAAAAACTTTACTATTTTTATAACCTGTGAACACATGAGAAGTACTCTACAAGGGGATGATCTTTAAGACATGAACTTGGTGGAAGGTATTCTAATTCCTTCTGAAGTTTTTGGTTCAAGAAACCTACATTGCCAGAGAGAACGTACTAGGTAAGAGCTATTACTATAGTAAATTTAAGAATAGAAAAACCTGCATTTTCTAGTTCTTTTTTCATGTCATTCACTGGGATCATCTACCATATTCAAGCAAGCACCTAAGCATACAGCTGGGAAATTTTACTGGGCAGCGTATATAGTCTACATATCTAGCTATAGACCCTAAGAAGAACCAGAAGTCTATCTGTTCTGAGACCAAGGAGAACAAAAGTATGATGCAAAGCTAAACCATCATCTGACACCAAAAGACTCACCTTTTCCATAGTATGACGGAGGGTGCAGGGGTCCTCAATAATGTGTCTTAAGAGAAGGGTGACCAGGGGAGTAAACCCATTGAAGCCTGAGCTCTGGGTCAAATTCAAGATCATGCGGGTACTCTTCAGCTCTGCAAACATCATGGCATATTTGTGGTCTCGGGTGAGCCTCAGGCAGAGGCGAAGGGTGGCATGCAAAGTGTCTGGGTCCACAGGGACTCCTAGCATGCTCACGCAGGCCCGGATTAAAACTGTCACCATATCCTCTGTCAGGCCCTGGATCAGGATCTCTCCGATTTTTGTTTCTTCCAGGCTTGTCTCCTTTTCATTATTTGTATTCTCTAGGGCCAATGGAGTATCTACAACTGGGAAAGTAAGACAGTTTAACTTGACATTTTCTCCCACACCTATCCTTCCTAAATAACCAGTCAAGTACTTGCACCCTATGAAGAGAAATATACCAAACACCAATTCTAAGACTAGATGAAAAGGCATATAAAAAGGACTATGAATCTTTAAAAGTCACCAAGCACTCTGTTATATAAGAAATGACAATGAAATCGGCTAGAACTTAAGCAATAAAGGTACACGAGTTTCACGTAAAACATTCCTTGAAAAATTCAAAACTAAGAGTCCATACCATTGGCTTTACTGTCTTTACGCTTGATATCAATTTCTTTGCTTTCTTCCAGTGTCTTCTCTAGTTCCTGCCCACTGCCGTTTTTAGAGTTTTTATTCAGCCGTGGTACCCTTAGGAGAGTCAGCATCACTGGGCGGCGGTTCCCTGTTTCTTCATTAACCTAGAATTCAAGCAGACAAAAATATCTCTACCAAAAAAGGAACTCTGGAAAGGGGGGTATTAGAACTCCCAGGAAAGATGCTATAAGAGAAAGGAACCCTGGCAATTTAAACCATCCCTATCATTTACAGAGAGAAAAGATCAAGGTTCCCAGAGGGAAAGTGGGATACAGAAGGCCCTATAATGAATTGTAAACTTTCCAATAGACCAGATACCATCCCTAACCATTCCCTAATCCTTGACAACTAACACGATTTCCAGGTGGGACAGTATCAAATTGCCACAGACTCATGGTCTAACTGAAGACTTTAGGAAGATCCACTTCTCTGAAAACTATACCCAATTTGGTAGTGGTATGGTAACATTGATCCTTATAACATGTCAGGATTGCTGACTGAGAAAGAAGGGAACCAAAAGGCATACCGAGCACATTTTCTACTTCTTAATGAAGTTTACAGCATTGAATGAGCATGTACCTGAACCATTGTAGTAAATTGGACAGTGTATCTTCTTCGACCTGCAGTGAAGCGAACACTTGTCTCCCCAGACTTCCAGGCAGAATCAATAGTGCTGTTGTTGCTTGCACTGTAACTACACCAACGTCCAGAGCGGTCATCAAACCAGCGCCAGTTGTTGTTGTTGGACTGTAAGTACTAAATACAAGAGCACAAAGTTTCTTCGTATTTTCTACAAGGTTGGTTGTTAGAAAAAATATTAACTTTACCAGTGTTCATTGCTAAAGCTAATCCAGGAAAAATAAATATACTGAACACTTAGTACATTTTGAGAACTAAGAGAATTTTTTTATACATTAATCCTCATATTTCTGGGTCTCTCCATAGGCACTAAACCCTCTATTCTTGTCCTGCGATCCTCTGCTTTCCTTTTGTTTCCAACTGTTTTCCATAAAAGGGGAAGTGATTTTAGATTTAGTGGAACAAAATTTCTGTCTATGAGAAGGTACTGAGATGATGTGACATATGTAATCTACGTTAAGGAGCACTTGTTTTGGGAGAAACTGCACACACTCAGTCCTTTATACAACAGAAGAGCTACTCTCCTGCATACTTCTTAAATACTTACTTCCAGAATAAGTTCTTGGGCCCTTTAGCTCCATAAAAAAATAATTCTAACACCCCATTCAGGAGAGAAATGTAGCTATCAATATCGCCTAAAAGAGATGTATTCTTTGATCAGAGAGCTTTACATTCTTTATCACTCTCCTGTATTCTCTGCTGGCCTATTCTTTGCTTCAAGATGTTAAGCAGCCGAAGCCGGTTTGGCTCCGTGGACAGAGCGTTGGCCTGCGGACTCAAGGGTCCCGGGTTCAGTTCCGGTCAAGGGCATGTACCTTGGTTGTGGGCACATCCCCAGTAGGGGGTGTGCAGGAGGCAGCTGATCAATGTTTCTCTCTCATCGATGTTTCTAACTCTCTATCTCTCTCCCTTCCTCTCTGTAAAAAAATCAAAATATATTTAAAAAAAAAACAGATGTTAAGCAATTCTGCCAACCATATACAATATATTACATACCTTAGTCATTTGGGCTCTCCTTTTTGAGGAGATGGCCGTCTTTTCATAGAAATCAATCAGGAGCAACACTGGGGTGATCCACCTACAAAAGGAGAAATGATTTACTCTGAGCAAACCAGAAACCTAGACACAAGAGAAAACTTACCTTGACTTCATCAGGGACATCACAATTTTCAAACAAAAAAGGTACCCAAGATTTACCCCTATACATGTCCCAGAAAAACAGAAGTAAAACCAGGATATAGGGTAAACTCACTTTGGGGTCTGGACCTCCTTTTGCTCCTTGGCAGCCTGTAGGCAGGGCTGAACCACTTCCAAGAGTTTGATTAGGACATTAAGGATGCCACTAGATTCGACCACCCAAGCACAAGGTAGCTTCAACTCCTGATTAATCAAAGGGAAAAAAATAAAACATACACCAACTTCTAGTCAGTAATCACAGGGGTGAACACTATTAGAATTAGCTGAATTCAAATCCCACTTCTACATGATGCACCATCTGTGTGACCTAAGTTACTTAAATTCTCTAGGCCTTTGTTTCCTCATGGATCAAAGGAAATAATCTCAACTTCCAAGGTAATTGTGATGATTAAATGAGGCTATATATTCAAAGCGCCCAACACAGTGCTTAGCACATTAGTATGTGCTTAATATGGAAACTGTTATTAATATCATTAATACCATTAAGGATTGTCATCTAGGTTATATAGTGTTAACTATGTTGAAGTTGAAAAGCTTCCAATTTACAGAGAACCCTTACAATCTTTCAAGGAAGATGGAATAATTAAACACAGCAACCCAGGTAATGCTTTGCTCTACAGGGGCTACACTAAAGTATTACTTATAACAGGAAATCACTGGAAGTAATTTAAATGTCCAATAATAGGCAATTACTTAAAGAATGGGATGTCCAGAGATGGAATAATATATAAATGACATGGGGAAATATTCATAATATAATACAGAGAGAAAATACAACTTTTAAAATAATCTGAGCTCAATTTTTTAAACACACATAAAAAGGACTAGATGAAAATATTAGACTATTACTTACGATTTTCTCTTTATGTTATAATGTTATGAGGGACCCCCAGCATTCTGTACTTTGCAACCTAGTTACAAATCTATACTAATAAAAGGGTAATATGCTAATTAGACTGGACATCTTCCGGATGTCCTTCTGGACAAAGCAACAGTGGCGGGGGCCAAGGCAGAGGCAGTCAGGGGGTGATCAGGCCGGCAGGGGAGGAGTTAGGGGCGACCAGGCCCGCAGGCAGAGGCAGTTAATGGCGATCAGGCGACAGGCAGAGGCAGTTAGTGGTGATCAGGCCAGCAGGGGAGCAGTTAGGGGGCAATCAGGCCAGCAAGAGAGCAGTTAGGGGGCGACCAGGCCAGCAGGGGAGAGCAGTTAGGGGGCAATCAGGCCAGCACGCATAGGCGGTTAGGAGCTACCAGGCTGGCAAGCAGAGGTGGTTAGTGGCGATCAGGCCAGCAGGGGAACAGTTAGGGGGTTACCAGGCCGGGAGGCAGAAGTGGTTAGGGGTGACTAGGCTGGCAGGGGAGAACAGTTAGGGAGTGATCGGGCCAGCAGGCAGAGGCGGTTAGTGGCGATCAGGCCGGCAGGCAGAGGCAGATAGGGGCAATCAGGCTGGCAGACAGGCGAGCAGTTAGGAGTCAGCGGTCTGGATTGCAAGAGGAATGTTCGACTGCTGGTTTAGACCTGATCCTGCAGGCAGTCAGACATCCCCCGAGGGGTCCTGGATTGGAGAGGGTGCAGGCCAGGCTGAGGGAACCCCCGCCCCCAGCACCCCGTGCACTGGGCCTCTAGTGCTATAATAAGAACTGCCATTTTCACTACAAGGGAAAGCCCCAAGACTATAGTTTGACACATACACTGAACTTTTCTCCTAGGTTGCTTGAACTCCATTAAGTTCAGGGTTTACTATGAAACATGATGACAAATGAAGAGTCATTTGTTCAAAATCAATTTCCTACTAATTCCTATGTTGGTTGGAGTAAGAACATGTCTTGGCCAAAATACTCTTTTCTCTCAAAAAACCTGCTGACTGACCAGGTACAAAAGAAGAGTCAGATTCTACCTGATGCCCATTATCCAATTTTCACCACCTACCCTGCTTTGGCTGCCATTTACAGGTTTCCTCAGAGAGACCAAAAGTATTCCACAACAGAACTACAATAGTAATTCTAAATACCTCTTTTAACGACTACCCCCCAAATCCTCTAAGACTCAATTCAATTAATGAACACTTGTTCTGAGAAGCCTATCTCTCATTATCCGGAAGTGTTGTATATACCCTCGCTGAACTCACTGACATTCATGTACCAACTGCTGTATTTTGTATTTAATTACGTGCATTGGAGCCTATAAGAAACTGCAGGCTCATGAAAGGCAGAGATCATGCCTTGCATTTCTCTCTACCTTCTTCAATGTCTCAAATAATAAATGTTCAATTAATTCTCTGATGAATGAAACAGAGGGACTAAAAGATCTAAATCTTACCTCAAAAAGCAGGGTCAAAAGCAAAATTCTAGTAGCCAAATTGGATGCCTGAGGCAAGGTGGCCATCTGACTGATCCATTCTGACACAGTTTTTGTGTCGCTTGTTGTTAGGGGAAGAGCAGCTTTGATCAATACATCAGCAGCTTCCCACACCTAGAAAAGAGGAGTGGCCACGTCAGATAACTGTAAATAAGAGTTTGATAAGGTTTGTCAAAACATTCTCAACCCTGTACTTATACTCCACTCTCAACACATTCGCCAAAAGAGGGTGGATAAATAATTATGTATATACTATTGAGATATTATGTCTGTATTAAAAGAAGATGTGTGCTACTACAGGACAGTCTCTAAAGATTATTTTCTTGGGCTAAATTACAAGAAGCCTAAATCCTAAATTAAAGGAAATGAATATTTAAAAAATTTCTGATGCATATAGTCAACCCAACAAAGATTATGCCAACCTATATTCCCATCAGTAATCTTTCACAATATTCTGCCCCAGAATTAAGAGCAAAAACCCAAAATGTTAAAAAAAAACACCTTGGTCTTGCTTTAGTTTGCATGTTAAATTTCTTTCTTTTTAAATGCTAGGTATTTTTATTTTTTGTTTTTGTTTTTTGCCAATCCCAGTAAGGATATTGTTCCCACTGTTTTGAGAAAGAAAGGAAGACAGAGAAAGATAAAAACACCAATGATGAGAGAGAATCATTGATTGGCTGTCTCCTGCATGCCCCCTACTGGGGATCAAGCCTGCAACACGAGCATATGCCCTGACCAGAAATCCAACCATGACCTCCTGGTTCAAGGGTTTAGGCTCAACCACTGAGCGAAACCTGCCAGGCTGCATGTTAAATTTCTTATAATGAATTTATATAATTGTCCTTTCATATTAAGGGTTTAGTTTTCTTAAAATCATTTCTATATGCTCTTGATATAGATTAAAGGTAACTAAACCCTGGTCATCTCTTGTGAAAAAATGGTTTATTCAGTTTGTCTTTTACTTTTGTGATGATTCCATATACCAAAGTTTTAATTACATACATCACGTTTTGATTTCTTCCTTCATTTTTCAACTTAAAAAATATAAAATAAAATTGCAATGATTTAAATACAAAAATAGTAAAGAAAATACAACCAAAATGTTAACTGGTTATCTATTTATGTGGGGATTTAGAGAATTTATTTTGTATCCTACTTCTAACAATTAGCATATATTAATTTCATAATGAGGAAAAATACTGCTCAAAAAAGACAAACAACAGGTCACAACTATTCATCAGGAGGGGGACTGATTTGTCAAGTGGTTGTTGCATAGGAGGGGAGGGGAAAAAAACATGTATTCACTGTTAGTTCAGGGGGCCTAACTTGGCTCAGGAATGAGACACAGTTTAGACATTTAAGATGAATCTAAGAAGAAATGCCTAGAAACAGAAAGCTTTTTATTTTCCTTTCAAAGACATTTTTGTGAAGTAGTTAATTTACTTTTTGTAGGAACACTCTCAAGAAAGAGCTAATTACCAGATCTAGAGAATTCAAAAAGAGAGAATACCACATCCACATTGGGTAAATTGCAAAAATATTAATCTTTTAAAGAAATTAGGTTTTGACAGATGGCAGGAAAACCACCTTATAAAATCCTGTCTTTTGGCCCCTTGAGAGCTTACCTGATTGACTACTTGCTTCAGAATCATGTCCCGATAGTCTGCTCCATTACGTTTTATTGCTGTCATAATGAGATCACACACCCGGTACACTGTGTCTGGCAGCTCATCAAGAAGGTGGAAGCAGCCAGGCAACATGGTATCTGTGAAAGTGTGGAGCTCATCTTGCTCCAGTGGGTCAGCATCCTGGAATTTCTCTAGACATTTAGCCTCTTCCTCTTCCTGCTTTTCACGAGCTTTCCTTTCCTCCTCCTCTTTCCGGCAAGCAACTTCCTGGAGGCAGGGAAGGAAGAGTGATGGCATACGGAAGAGCTGAAGAAACAAAGACTAGGAAGACTCTCTAAGAATGTATTTGCCTTATCATATGAATGCCCTGAACCTTTTCCTCAAGCAATGTTCATTATTATGGGGCAACAAGTATGAGGGCAGCCACAAAGGCTAAGGCAAGACAAGGAAAGCATAGAAGAAGGACACCTCCAACCACTAAAACATTGCCAATTTATTCACAGAAACCTACATTACGTCCTACAAAATCATTTATATACATTGTCCTGCATTCTCTGTCAGTATAGCAAACAGAAGCAACCAACTTTTACCTAAAAATAGACACCCAAGTTTGACCTAATGGATACAACCAAGTACATTTGGGGTATCTTATTTGATTTGACAATAAAGAGAAATGCTTCATCTGCCCCACTTAAAGCTTTAGGTCAATACAATGTAGATCAGTGAAGACAAGGTTGGGATGAATGAATACTTCCATGTCTTTCTTTAGACTTTAATTCTACCAATTACTTTGTACTCATAGCAGAATGTTCAAAGAAATACTAAGATTAATGTGTCAGGCCCTTTTGGATGCCTTGTATTCTAGTTACCTCAGGTGACTCCGCCCTTTGATCCATTGGGATATCCTGTCCCAGAGACATGGCAATAGCTCTCATCATCTGATCCTCTTCGGACATGCTCAGATCCTACAGGGCAACAACAGAATATGCAGCAACTATATATACCCCATTTCATAAGGAGCCAGACATCTGTGCTCAAGCTTTAGAGCAGGGGCTCCGAATGCTGCTTTCTAGAGTAAAACCGAACTAGACTTACCTGGTAGCTGTAAGAACAGAGAAGGAAAATCACAATGAAATTAAGTACAGGAAGGGAGCTTTAATGTGCCACGTGCCACCTATTCTGCATGTCAGAAAAGAGAGCCTCTTCCATGGCTTTCTGACTGTGGAGGATTTAAGAGTTCTTCTGCAAACGAAGTCCAGTAATTTGCATGCCTGGGAGATAGGGAACTTCTGCTTATTACATTCTAGAGCTAGAAGAGTTATTAGGAAAAGAAAATATTGGCACGAAGAAGTCTGCAAATGAGAAGTAGTTTATATAAGGGAAGACCAGTGACGAAAGCAGGAGAGGAGAAAAGCACATCAGCAGCCAAACCAGTGTCCTACAAGATTAGAGCCCCTGGGCCGACTCACCCGAACAACTCCTCCCATGATTGGGGGAGGGTGGGTTAGAAGGTATTCTGTGGCCTGCTCCATGGTGCTGGTGTTCAACAAGGCCTCCATGGCATGTTCCCTTGTGAAGCCCATGTCCATGAGCTACAAAAAGAATGTAGGACCTCAGAACCACAGTAAAAGGGAAAACCAAACGCATTTTAAAAAGAAAGAAACCCTTTCAAGAAGTAAACAGGTTTTTCTAAGTTCACGGGAACTGAGAATATTTATAAGCTAAGATAGGTAACACAGATGGACCTGTCTATTTGGTGCTTTCGAGCATTAGAGCTGCACAATGGGGCAGATGATTCCCCTAAGAAAATGGGGTTAGATGGTTATTATCATTAATAGGATTATTCTAATTCAATAATCACAACAGCAGAAGCAAAAATTGGTCCTACCTTTCAGAAAACAAACTAGCAACAGAACAAGAGCCCGAAAAAATGACCTAGGTTTTCTATCACTGGGAAATAATCATGAGATGTACAGAAAGAAACCATATACCACAGCTTTACAACACCAAATAAGAAAATTAACATCTGTAATAAAAGAATGACTAAGACATAAAAAAAACCATTTTCTTAATGACACCAACACAATTCTAGATAATATATGACGGTAACTATGTAAAATTAGGCAGAGAACAGAAACATCCTCACAATGCAAAGGAAACCCACTGTATGAGAGAACATACAGTATTTGTCAATGATACATCAGATAAGGGGTTAATTTCCAAAATATATAAAGAACTCATACAACTCAACAAAAGGAAGACAAACAATCCAATTAAAAAATGGGCAAAGTACCTAAATAAACACTTCTCCAAAGAGGACATACAGATGGCCAAGAGACATATGAAAAAGTGCTCAAAGTCACTAATTATCAGAGAGATACAAATTAAAATGAAAATGAGGTGTCACCTCACACCTGCCAGATTGGCTACCATCAATAAATCAACGACCAACAAGAGCTGGTGAGGATGTGGAGAAAAGGGAACCATAGTACACGCTGGTGGAAAACAGTATGAAGCTTCCTCAAAAAATTAAATATGGAACTGCCATTTGACCCAGTGATCCCACTTCTAGTAATATATCCTAAGAATCCTGATACACCAGTGAGAAAGAATGCATGCACCCCTATGTTCATAGCAGTGCGATTTACAATAGCGAAGACGTGGAAACAGCCCAAGAGCCCATGAGTAGATGAGTGGATAAAAAGCTTTGGTACATTTACACAATGGAAAACAATACAGCTGGAAAAAAAAGAAGGATCTCTTACCCTTTGAGACAGCAGTATAATACTCCCGGAGAGTATTATACTAAGCGAAATAAGCCCGTCAGAGAAAGACAAGTATCACATGACCTCACTCATATGTGGAATGTAATGAACAAAATAAACCGACTGACAAATAAGTCGAGGCATGGAAGCATGGCACAGATTGAGTGGAGAGGGGCAATGTGGGAAAAATGGGGGATTGTTGTAATACTTTCAACAATAAAGATAAAGAAAAATTAGGCATAGAACCAAATGATAAAAAAGAACACAATAATTATCTTGTGTGGTAACATTATGACTACCCTTTTAAAATATGTCGCTGTATTTCTAAATTTTCTTAAAGTGAGCATTTGTTAGTTATTATAAAAATTATGGCATGTATATATAGAAGTCATATTGCAACAGGTCGTTGGACATACAGAGAACACATATATACAAATGCCCAGAGGACTATGCTAAATATTCTTTTGAAATTTAAATGTCAAGTTCATAAGTGCTTCGCGCTCACAACCTCCACCTTACTACTGCTTCTAGCTTACATTTTTCAAAATGTGGTTTATATGTTTATTTAAAGATGAAAAAACACACCAAAAAACCAAAACCAAACAGTAAGATAAAGAACAAATCTAAATCTATATCCTGGCTAACCGGACCAGGCACTTAGTGGCATAGAAAGATAGAAAGCCATACCACATGATCTCACTCATTTGCGGATTATAGAGAACAACATAGACTGATGAAAAGGGACAGATACAAAGACTGAGAAACAGCGGGTTAATGGGGGGGGGATGAGGACACATTTGTAACACCTTACCTAATAATAATAAAAGAAAAAAAATAAAATAAAATAAAAAAAAGAAAAAGAAAGATAGAAAGCTCACAAGCACTGCACTCTATCAGGTGCAAAGTCTAGGCCCTGGCGTATCAGGTCAGTATTTAGTACCTGTTGCAGTTGCTGTTGGTTGACTTGAGGATCTCGGCGGGAGCCACCTTCCTCTTGCCCTGTATCCTCTTCTCCTCGAGACCCCTCCTTCTCTTTGCTCAGTCTCTCTCTAATTACAGGCTCTCCTCGGAGGATGTGGCACAGGATGGCCAGCATGGACTCTGCCATTCGCCCACCATACACCTTCAGGGGTTTCCGGTTCCACAGGTTCTTGATGCAAGTAAATGCTGCCTAGAAATAATTTGAAAGGCTGTGTGAAAATCATTGTTTTTTTCAATTCAAAAAGCCCTGTTGAGGAATAAGCCAAAGGCCTTCCACAATCAGTCCATGCCAACAACAAAATCCTAGGTCAGTACTGAAGGGGCCTAAGCAAGCACAGAGAAGGGGCATTTAATGCAACCTAGAAATATCAATCTGAAGTTTAAGGTTCAAATATGTATACCACAGAAAATTCTCAAATGATCCCTATTCCCTTCTGTAATGCAGCCCTATCTGGGAGTAGAATCTAATGGTTCTCCAATAATCAAGTTATTTAATCAAGGAGCACAAATCAGAGTAGGGCCTATCTAGTCAGCATGAGAAATTCCTCTTGGTTTTAGAATGCTGAATACTCACTTTCTGAGTTACCACAAGGAAACGGAGGGCACTGAATTGTGGAAAGTTCTGGACACTTCCAGGCAATTTGGCAGGCAGTGAATGTGGAGATTCAAGCACCGTGGTAGGATTCACCATCTTCTCCACCAACATAAGCCAAGCATCTAGGAATTCTCCTGTGCCATCAGGTAAGTCTGAATGCTCCAATCCTTCAGCAACAGGAACTTTGCCACCCATCGACAGAGCCCAATTGAAAGTTCTAAATTCAAATAAGAGAAAATAAGGAGAGAGAACATTAGTATTTTAGATGAGGTAGTGGTAAAAAGGACATTTGATAGGTTCCCAGTCCTTATATTGGCACTACATGTCCCTCCCCTTGGAGCCACTGCTTCCAATCAGTCCAACATTTATTAGATTTACCTTTTTTTGGTCTTTGTTCTAGCTTTGAGATATTACTAACATACAACATATGTAAATTTAAGGTGTACAATGTCATGATTTGATACACACATATATATATTGCAAAATGATTACCACTTCTAGCATTAGTTTTTAAAGCCAAAATAAACAAAAAGTGAAACTTAGCTTAAAATTTTGACTGAGAAGCAGAAAAATGATCATATTGAGAAACAATAGAAAAAGACAAGCCTATTAGAAAAATATGTACCAGACACTGGAAAAGCAGAGACCCTTACAAACACCTCCAGAAAGGCTGAATTCTACACCTTCCAAGAAAGATGGAAATAAATAATGGCTAGTGCCCAAAATGTGAAAGGGTACAACCAATGGGTGTCTCTATGTATCCCACTGTCACAAGATAGGTGGCTTAAAAAGTTGATCCTTACTCAAAAAGAGCATTGTGGCCTCCAGAGCAGAGAAATTTCTGCAGCATGAGATGGTAGGGATACTTCCTCTCATCAAACAGCATTGGGGATGTAAAACCAACTGAACAGATGAAGAATGTTAGCCTGAAAGAGGGAAAAAACATATTTAACATTCTCTGAGGCAGACACTAACACAATGGGAAATTCATGCAGAAGCCAAGAGTAAAGTTTAACATTGCACTCATCTGACTGAAATGCAGGTGGGTGATTAGTCTGCTTATTAAAATTTCTTAAGTTTCTAAAAAGGCTCCTACCTACTAAACATACAAGGTTATTGAAATGCAGTTTGATTATAAATGCTTTAAAAATCTCTGTATTCTAGACTAAGTAGAACCAAAACAGGTTCTCTAAACTGTATTTACATAACACAGCTAGAGTAAGAGACCACCAAGTCAGGTTGATTCTGTCTCTTAAGCAGAACCTCACCTGAAGCGGGGAGTTGGTGTATATGGTGGAGGCTGCCAAGATAAGCCCTTTGTGAGGAGCTTAGTGAGGGCAGAGGCTGTTGATCGAGCAGCGGGTGTCGGTGCTGTGGTGGTGCTGGCAGCATGATGGCTCCTTCTCTGGCGGACAGGAGACCCCACACAAAGTTTAACAAGGAGTCCAAACAGCTCAGCAAGTGCTCGGCCTAATCTGGAAGAGGCTGGAATCCAAAGGTTAGAATAAGACTGACAGTATTCTCAGAATTAGTTTCATTTATAACAGACACATTACCATTAATACATTTTTATGACTGACCACTTCCTCATACCCAACACCTAGGAAACACCTGGATTTGTCTCTACACATCATAATCCAAAAGGGAAGTTCCATTAGGAATAAATACCTCTTTAAAGGCAGGAGATAGAGATGTGTCTTGGCACTCGATATATAACAAATGTGAAAGTCAAACAAGTATTCAGACTGTTAGAGGAAGTATAAATTGAAACCAACTTTGCAGAGAGTAACATAGCAATAAGAACTACTGAAGTAAATAACAGATTTACTGGGTTATGAAGTCACTTATAATCCCCAAAGGGAAAAAGACAGCTAGGAAAAGCATAAACAATTCTAAGTGGCTTTCTTAAGGTGTTAGGTAGATTATAAGTATTTCAGGTTTTCATTTTTGGGAAATGTTTTTGGTATATATCAGCAATTTTAAAACAGTATGCCATGTGTCACAAAAATTTTTAAAACATAAAATACCTGACTATTTACTCTGGGGCACTGACCTCGTTTCCCTTAGATTGTCAAATAAAAAAGTGACAATAGCCAACACAATAATAGCCATCAGTGTGAATGAATCAAAATTATACCAATTTTTAAAGTCAGGTTGGCAAAAATATATATTTTTGGGTGTGCTGCAGAATTTTAGTAATTAGTTTATGTGTGCCACGAGATGAAAAAGGTTGAGAATTGCTGGTATATATGGTTGAACAAAAGAAGTACAATCCAAATGTAAAAGGAAATGCATAGAAAAAGAAGATATGTCTAAACATATTATATTTTTGTGTTAACTTGCTTTTCTTAAAATATTTCTCTGTGCTTGAACACTTGCATTGCCTGGCTAGAGGTTGAATATGCCCAGATTCTGAAAATCTAATGCACCCAAACTTAAGTTTGTGCTTTTTCACCACCGCCTTGGGTTGTTCCAAAGTGGCTCAAAGGTAATCAGCAAGATCAGCAACCACAAAGAAATTGACATCAAAAGTATGAGGTGGACCCACACAGAAAGCTCAGAATGTTCTAAGGTCATAGTCCAAGAGGTCTAACAAAGATAGGGGAGGTCAACATGAGCCATCCTCTAGGTCGATCGATTTTCCTTCAATTTGGGTTAGTGGTAGACTTTCAAATTAAAACAAAAGGAGAATTAAGCAAAATTAGAACTTTCAAGGTTTTAAGATAGCAAATGGAAACGCCAAAGGCTGTTTACTGCTTGCTTTGGGACAGACCTTCGATTCCCAGATTTGCCCTTAGAGTCTAAAGTTAACACTTTCACTTTCCTCTACATTAAGGTGGCAGAAACTGGCAAATACTGAGGAACAGAAAAAAACAGATCTTCCAAACATTGATATTACATTAAAAGGCAAAAATGGTAGAGACAGATTAGTGTACATCTTTAATGTGGTCTTGTATCATGTTAACGTGATCTCCAAAGTTGTCAAAGTGAATTTACTAAAATACAAATAAATTAACTATGTCACTTGCTATGTTTAAGGGACAGAGAAAGAGACTGGGTGGAATAGCAAGACAGGTAACTGGAAAGCAGTAGTTTTATACCACAAAAGTCGAGAATAGAGCATTTCGAGAATAGAGCATTTCATGGTAGGTCAACTATCATGCTGTAGGGAAGTGACAAGGGGACTGAAACAAATACAAGAAACTTAGCATTAAGGAGGTTGTAGGTATCTTGGTAAGACATTTCAATGGAATTGGTGGAAGCAGAAGCCATTTGCAGTTGAAGAATGAATAGCAGGAAAGGAATTATAGATAGGGAAAGGGTAGAGGGTTTTTAGGAAGTGATTCTCTTATCTTTGTATTCCTAACAATAAATACAGAGTCTATCACATAGTCGACACTCAGTAAAGTATACCTAAAAACGAGCCACCAAAGTTTTTTCCTTTGTAATCCTCACCCGATGATATTTTTTCCATTGATTTTTACAGATTGGGAGAGTGGGAGAGAGAAACACTGATGTGAGAGAGAGAGAGACATGGATTGGTTGCCTCCCACATGCACCCTGACCAGGGCAGACCAGGAACTGGGATCGAACCAGCGACCCTTTGATGCATGGGCCAACGCACTGAGGAACATCGGCCCGGGCGAGCCACCAAAGTTTTAAACTTCCTTAATGGGAACAATACAGCCAGCCATACCAACTCAATTTTTTGAGAACTAGTTAAGGCTCTGAAAGCCAGAAAAGGGAGTAGAAAAAAGAATCACTCACCTGACAATAAAGGCTTGATTTGCTTAATTCTGGCAGCCATGGCAGGTGTGATTTTAGATTTGCCCTTAGAGTCTGAAGTAGTAGGTTCATCTGTCTCCATAGGAGCCAATGTGTCACCATCAAGCCCAATGCCTTCCAACAAGCCTTGGGTAGAAGCATCCATACTTCCAGCTGTGGCATCCTGCTCCCCATCTATAGACATAAGAGAAGATCAGTAAGACCATGGTAAACCAGCATTTACCTGGTTCCTTGTTTTGAAGATTCCCAAACCTGAAAAGAATCTTCCTATATCTGAAAAGAAAAACAAAACAAAACAAAAAAATCCCAAACTGTACTGATTGATACGCTTGACTGCAGGCACTGCATGATCCAGGGGTACCACTTAGGCAGACTACAATGTGCATGGTGCCCTTAATACTGTCAAGGAGCATGCCCTGCTAGAATTCTATAGCTTATTAGTAAACTCAAAGCAGACATCATAGACTACACCACTTTAGAAATATAAACCCTAGTATTTAAGATTTTTGTACATAAATGTGAGATATGCCTCCTTTTTGTGTGTGCGCGCGCTCTTAGATGTAAGAATTGGCTTTAGGCAAACGTTATAAAACACCCCACCAAATTTTCTGGAAAAACTATGTGCAAATTGAGTCATCTTTGTCTAATGTGTGAAAGACACTGCTGGGGAAAAAAAATCTGGATTAGAGAAGGTAATTCTTTGACAATGAATTTAATTTTGTCCTCAGTCCTTTTCTTTGAGTTAAATTTGATGTGTATTTTGATATTCTAATTGTTGGTTTGGTTCATTTTCTCTAAAATTAACCTTGTCAGAGATGTGTATATATTTTATTAATTCTGTAACCTCTCCCACACTGTCATATCAGTCCTTATTTGCCTCATAAGTTATGTCTGCTTTCTTTATTAATTTACACTTTTAGTAATTTCAATAAATTTTAAAGCATATCTGGTAGGTATTTATACATAAAATTATCTTAATAGTTTACCAAAGGGATTTCCTCCCTGATGCAGAATATAGGAGAAAAAAAGCTTTCTAAAAAAGTGGCTTTTATTAATTTTAAAGTGGTTTGTTACATTAGGGTCAGAAAATTGTATATCATTTCTGCTTATTGAAATTTGGAATTTGTATTGTGCTATAACATAAAAGCTATTTTCTAAATTAGCACTGTTTAGTAGAAATATAATGTGAGATATATATCTTAAATTTTCTACTATGCAGATTAAAATAAAAAACAAGAATAATTTTTAATATACTGTTTAATCCAAGATAATAAATTGTTCTTTCAACATGTAATCAAATGTAAATTCTCAAGATTCTACATTCAATGCTAAATATTTTAAACAGGTATCTATTTTATACTTCATAATAATTGATCTGTGTTTATATTTGATACAATTTAGTTGAAACAAAAAAAGATTTACATACCCAAGTTGTTCCAAACATACTTAAAAGTCGTCCAACTAGTGAACAGGGTAACAGCTGTTACATTTAAATTAATAAAAATTATAAATTCGGTTTTCTCTGCCCAACCTAAGACCTCAAATTAACTATATCTGAAACAACCTTATTTCCAAATAAGGTCATATTCTGAGGAGCTTGTGGAAGGGGAAACACATTTCAACCCGTAATACCTTCCCCTTAACAAGAGAAAAGAAAAAAAAGAGAGGGAGAGACAGAAAGGAGGGTGGGGAGAATGAAGGAGTAAGAAAAATATTTAATTTTTTAGTTGTACTAGCTACATTAAATTATTCAACAGTCACACATAGTTAGAGGCTACCATATTGGATAGCGTGCTTTTAGTGTTCTACAGCCACTTAAAAATTATTTAGCATTTTAAGCTATAAAATTAAGCTTCTGAAAAACAAGCAAATACAAAAATTCAAGTCCCATCAAACCCTTTGATAGGGTCATTTCTAGGAATCAATCTTAGAGTTGCATAACACTACATACAAAGATGTTCATTTTTCAAAATAGTACATTAGAAACTTAACAGGGAATGATTAATTCATTGTACCTTTACATGGCACTTAATGTTTTAAGTGAAAAGAGATCTGTAAAATATTCTATCTAAGACAACTATAACTATGTTAATAAAATATATCCTCAGGGGAAAAGATTAGAAACACACTTTTAAATATTGTTTTTTTGTGTGTGATACAAATATGGGTGATTCTTCTTTCTACTACATCTTTAAATTTTTACCACTGTGTGTATATCTTTTTTATTAAAAAATGGATAAAAAGCTAAATTTTTAAATAAGTAAAAATCAATGAAAAGGCCCTGATGGGTGTAGCTCAGTTGGATGAGCATCGTCCCTTGCACCAAAAGGTCACAGGCTGGATTCCTGGTCAGGTCACATGCCTGGATTGTGTGCTCAGTCCCTACCTGGTAGGGGGCATGTGGGTGGCAGCTGACAGATGTTTCTCTCTCCCTCTCCCTTCCCCTTTCTTTCTAAAAAAAAAAAAAATCAATAAAAACATATTTTAAAAAATCAATGAAAGGAAAAAAATTGAGAATTATAGATGTTAGAATGTTAAACTAAACTTTTACAACCGACCTGTAAAGACAGACAGAACTTAAAAGAATGGCTGAGATTTTAGTTTCTTGGAGTTACCTGCTCTTTTTCCGCCCTGGGTCGTACCTGCCTTCTCATCCTTTGGAACCAGCTTCTGCATGTCCGCCTGGCCAAATTCACACCCAGATGGTAGGCTGCAACAAGATAAGTAGAAAGGCAAAAAACTTGGATAGTTCATCTCTTATGTTATGCTTGGTCGCTATACCTGCTTAGCTGACACTATCCCTTCCTATAATAGATTAAGTTGACCTAATAGAACACCTTCAATGATCAAATTCCTGAAGTAGCACTCAACGAGGTTTCCAAATCCACTTTTTCAATCTGGTTAACAACAGGCCAAATTTTAAACACCCACTATGTTGACTCACCATAAATCAGATACACAAGATGATTTTTAAGCAAGTCCCTAGGCTGGTAAGTGAGAAGGACAATGTTACAAATTGAATGTTTGTGCCCCTCCCCAAACTTTGTATATTGAAATCCTAATGCTCGATGTGATGGTATTAGTAGGAAAGGCCTTTGGGAGGTGCTTAAGTCATGAGGGTGGAACCTTCACAAATGGGACTAGTGTCTTTAGTCCCTTCCGCCATGTGAGGATACAACAAGTAGTCTGTGTCCTGGAAGGGGGCCCTCACCCAATCATGCTGGCACCATGATCTCAGACTTCCAGCCTCTAGAACACTGAGCAATAAATTTCCGCTGTTTATAAGTACCCAGTCTGTGGTATTTTGTTATAGCAGCCAGAACGGACTAAGACAGACAAAGAAGCCTCTGAACTCTTTCCTATACACTTCTATCCCTGACTAAAGATCAATACTCCAGGCTCACTGAGCTTAGTTTTTCTGTTAGGAAAGAAATAAGAGAGATGACCAATCCCTTACCTGTTTGGGGTACACAGGGAGAGGAGGACAGTGCTTTCCCACACCAGGGAACAGTATAGCTGGCTCAGCTTGCTCAGAACACTCAGACCCAACTGAGAGCCCCACTGGTTTACGGAGATGGAACGAATTTCACTCTGCAACCAAAGTAAAAAGAAGATGATCTTTGGAATGCTCTCTGAATAATTATATTCAAAATCAACTTTTAGCTGTTTAAAAAGGATGAAGGATTCTATTTTCCCTTCTGTGTTATTTTCACAGTTGTCTTTTTCAAGGAAGTTTCCACATTTAAGATCACAGTTCCATAAGGTATTCTTCAACAATACTTATAATCTGACTCTAACATCCCTTCTCATTGCTTTTTGTAAAGTGAAAGACAGAAGTCATAGGCAACCTTATATTTTTAAATCAAAGAAACAGTTTTGTAGATTCATTGACAGCTTTCTAATTTCTTCGGAGGTGGGGGCATGCTATTTCCATTATTTATTTCAATAAATATTTAGATTTATTTAATTTATTTAATTAAGAAAAATTATAAAAATAGATCCCTACGCTTTGGTATGCAGTCTAATGATTTCTAAAGAGTTTCTAACTGCTTTTCATTTTATTTTACTCAATGAATATACTCCTGCTCAATAGCATAAAACAGGGCTGCTAAAATATTATACCATTAATCTTTAGAATCGATTACTTGAGAAGTAAAGATAGTAAAACTGTGAGCACACAAAAATAAACTCACTTTTCTGGAATCACAAGAGGAACCTCACATGGACTGTAGGCATAGGGTTTGATATTTAAGAAATCTTTATTGTAAATCTTCAATGTAATCTGTTAATTTACATTGACTTAAATGTTCTGTGGTCAAACTTCCTTCTTGGCATCCCATTATCAAGCCTCATGCATTTGTAGAAAGATTAGGAAGTAATAGGCCAGATGAGGCTTGCCTGCTTCAAAGATTAACTATACATTCCAGTCGGCCTATATGAATGCTACATATCTGTTATTTATACCAACCCCTTTTACACTTAAAAAGTTTCCACATTTAAGATCACAGTTCCATAAGGTATTCTGCAACAATATTTATAATCTGACTCTAACATCCCTGTATAATTATATTAATAGTGAACCACTATTATAAATGTTCTTTCCTTCCCACAATAAGAGAGACTATTCTAGGATAGGCATCAGCTATTCAGTCTGTTTGTTTTATGAGACAACTCATGGATTATATGGCCCTTGCAATCTCTGAGTCTTCAAAAAAATCTGATAGCAAAATACTATCACTTGTCATTCAAATATGAGAACTTATGTGCCTTAAAAAGGTCCAGTTCACAAAACAAAATACGTGGTCACTCAACTTCTAATGAAAAAAAACACTTAGGGAAAGTGAAACTAGACAGCAACTTGAAGCATAAATCTAAGTCACCCATGGGAAAGAATAAATCTTACCCTAAAACCGTTCTTTCATTATCAAGCCTAGGTATAACTGCTAAGCACAGTAAGATGTCATATGGACACCCTAGGTATTTCACTGGCTTTAAACCAACATGTTCACCCCTAAGATAATTCTTACCTGTCCAACTCTGCAAGTATGAACAAACATCATGATGTAGGCGTGGGCAGCAGTGAGTGCATGCAGTAGAGGTGTGGCCTGAGCTGAGAGGGTAGCATCAGCGACATTGCCAGCACAAGCCAGTTCTCGCAGCAGCACTGAGCCCCCAGGAGATTCAATTGGGCGGTGTAAGGGCTCCAAAGAGGAGAGGATGGAGTCCAACTGAAGGAGACCCTCCTGAAGGACTTTGGGTTCATGTGACAGTGTCTGAAACAAGAAAAAGGATTAAAACATGTACAGTGAAATTCACATGCATCATGTCTTTCATAGTCACAATAGAAGTGGAAGATAAGTGTCACAGTTTCAGACCTGGCCATGGTCTTTTGGTAAATGGTGGAGTCAAAACATGAATGTACCTATAACCCACCTCAACACCTCCCTGTCTAGAACAACACATTACTTTTCTTACCACATTGGCTTTCAAATGTGGTAAGCCAATAAATTGGGATATTCTCATAGCCAGGTCTCCATGCTATAAGATGAATTCCAAATTTTGATCAACAGGGAGCAAAGTTAGGCGAGTTCCAAAGCATGGAAGTGAACCACTATTATAAATGTTCTTTCCTTCCCACAATAAGAGAGACTATTCTAGGATAGGCATCAGCTATTCAGTCTGTTGGTTTTATGAGACAACTCATGGATTATATGGCCCTTGCAATCTCTGAGTCTTCAAAAAAATCTGATAGCAAAATACTATCACTTGTCATTCAAATATGAGAACTTATGTGCCTTTCCTACAGCTTTAAATAGACCTATCTGTTCCCACATAGTATTTTAGAAGTGGGATAAAGATGGATCAGCCCTTTCCCCTCTCTTAGTATGAAATAACAATTAAATATTCACAAAAAGTAAAGCAAAATAAAACATTAAATGAAGACATGTCATAATTATGGATCTTTCTAAGTTCATAAGCAACTGGATTTCTTATTTTTAGCAGAAATTAGTTGTTATGGTTCACCCAGCTAATAAAAGAGCTTCATAGATTTAATGTAATCCCTATAAAAATCCCAATGGTGGTTTTTTTAGATTTTCTTTTTACAGAAATATAAAAATCTCTCTTTAAATTCATATAACAATCTTAAGGGACCAAATGAGATATAAATGTCTTGAAAAAGAACAACGTTGGAGGTCTCACACTACCTGATTTCCAAAATTAAAACCACAAAGCTATAGAAATAAAAAGTGTGGTACTGTCTTAGCCAGTTTGGCTCAGTGGATAGAACGTTGGCCCATGGACTGAAGGGTCCTGGGTTTGATTCTGGTCAAGGGAACGTACCTCGGTTGCAGGGTTGATCCCCAGCCCTGGTCGGGGCTCGTGTGGGAGGCAACCAATCGATATTTCTCTCTGTCTCTCCCCCTCCCTCGAAAATTTACTGAAAAAATATCTTCGGGTGAGGATCAACAACAAAAAAAGTGTGGTACTAACATAAAGACAGGCATCAAGGCTAATGAAATAGAATAGAAAGCACCCAAATAAACCCTCTCATATATGGTCAAATGACTTTTGACAAGGGTGCTATTAGGGAAAGGACAGTCTTTTCAACAGTGTTAGCTAAAGAATTAAGTTGGACCTTATCTGATACCATATAAAAAAAACAAACTCAAAATAGATCAATGATCTAAATATAAGAGCTAAAACTGTAAAACACGAGAAGCTATAGCGTAGCTGCACAACACTGGATTTGGCAATGATTTCTTAGCCATGACACGAAAAGCACAAGTAAAAAACAAACACAATAACCTGGACTCGTTCAAAATGAAAACTAAACCAAACTATCAATGAAGTGAAAAGGTAACCCATGAAATGGGAAAAAATATTTGCAAATCATTTATCTGATAAGGGACTAATATCCAAAATATATAGAGAACTACAACGCAATAACAAAAAACAACCCAAAGAAAAATGTACAAAGGGCCTGAACAGATAGTTCTCCAAAGAAGATACTCAAATACCAATAAGCACATGAAAAGATGCTCAACATAATTAATCAGGGAGAACCAAATCAAAACCACAAGATCTCAGTTCACACTGACTGGGTTGGCTACTACAAAAAAAAAAAAAAACAAAAACAGAAAATAGTAAGTATTGATGAGGAGCAGAGCGGCCGGCTGGGCCTCCTCCCCCAGCATGATGTGCTAGGGTGCATGCCTGGGGTTGTGGAGGAGCCTCCACCACACAGAGTCCAGCCTTAAGTTAACCTTCGGTTTCTTTGCAGCGACTTTGGCCACCTTGGCAAGAGGGGGCTGCTCTGTCCTTGGGGCT
>NW_006284099.1:78686-93632 GCF_000327345.1 Myotis davidii
AAAATGTACAAAGGGCCTGAACAGATAGTTCTCCAAAGAAGATACTCAAATACCAATAAGCACATGAAAAGATGCTCAACATAATTAATCAGGGAGAACCAAATCAAAACCACAAGATCTCAGTTCACACTGACTGGGTTGGCTACTACAAAAAAAAAAAAAACAAAAACAGAAAATAGTAAGTATTGATGAGGATGTAGAGAAATCAGAATCCTTGTGCATTGCTGGTTGAAATGTGAAAGTGCTGTGGAAAACAGTATGGTAGTCGTCCCCCCAAAATTAAAACCAGTACTACTATATGATTCAGCACTACCACTTGTGGGTATATGACCAAAAGAACTGAAAGCAGGTGGAATTTAAGAAGTCAAATTCATAGAACCAGGGAATAGAATGATGGTTGTCAGGGGCTGGAGAGAAATGTGGAGATATTGGTCAAAGGATACAAACTTTCAGTTATAAGATGAATAACTGCTGGGGATTAATGTATACCATGGTGACCATAGTTAATAATGTATTCTATTCAACAAATTTGCTAAGAGTAGACCTCACGTGTTCTCACCACACACAAAAGCAGAGGCTTGAAATATTCACACACCCGTGTTCATAGCAGCACTAATTCATAATAATAGCCAAGGCATGGAAGCACCCCGAATGTTTATAAACAAAATCTGGTTTAAACATAGAATGGAGTAAATCCAGCCTTAAAAAAGAAGGAAATTAGGACATATGCAACAACATGGATGAATCATAAAGACATTATGCTAAGCAAAATAAGCCAGCCACAAAAGGACAAGTACCTTATGAAGTGCATTTTACATGAGGTACCTAGAACAGTCAAAGTCATAGAGACAGAAAGCAGAATGGTGGTTAACCAGGGGCTGGGAGGGAGAGGGGGGATGAGGAGTTGTTTAATCGGTATAGAATTTCAGTTGTTCAAGATGAAGGGACTTCTGGAGATGGGTTGCACAATAATATGAATGAAGTTAATACTACTGAACTATACACTTAAAAATGGTTAAAGTGATAAATATCATGCTACATGTATTTAACCACTTTTAAAATAAAGAAAGTTCACATTTTGGCAAAATTTGAAATAAACTACCGGCTACACCAGATAGTGTTAAAAGCATTCATGATAAAAGATGATACTAATAAAACCCAGCTCCAAAGCTTTCTTGGAGATAGTCCCTTCCAGTGAACTGCAATGTTAGAGCTATATACTGACCGAACTCAGGAACAAAGAATAAACACTTCAACTTTTCAATGAGAAAAAACGTGGCACACCATTTATCAGTCACAAAATTCACCTGTAATATGTGACTCAGATTTCATCATTACTTTTTAGTTGAAAGTAAAGGAAAACCACAGTAGAGACACACAGATAAAAGTATTGGAACAGACTTCTAAAAAGAAATGAAAATATTCGGCCAGATGCTTCTTACCAATATGGATTTGCAGACACCTGCAACAGCCTGACAGGCTGCAGATGTGGGAAAGTCAATGGGCAGATTGGGAAGACCCAAAATGGTAACCAAAGGCAAGAGTCCTTTCTGATTCACAAATTCCTGGCAGTGGTCATCTGTTGTATTGTTGCTCAGAATAGATTCCACAAATTTCATCTAAGTAATAAAAAATTTAAAAAAGAGTTAGAGCCTGACACTTAAAAGGCCAGCTTGGAGTAAGGACAGGGTAGCCTTGTAGTCAAGAAATCAGTATTTTCTAGAATACCAAAACCTCAGGTAAACAGGGATAGATATATACGGACACTAAACATCCAGAAAAATAAGGGATAATTGCAACTTCTTCCCAAGCTACCTTTTCAGCCACACATAAAGTCATGTAATTTGAGAGCACAGAGAGGTTAAATGACTTGCTCAAGGCCACACCATGAACTAGTGGCAGAATCAAGTCTGGTCTCTTAATTTCCTCATTTTGTGCTCTTTGCAATGATAGTATGTTGCCTCTCCCCTGCAAGCAAACATCATTAATAGTTTTCCTCAAATGTGCTCATAATGCAAAGTAAACCTAGAACTCTGATTCGGACCAAATAAAGCATTCTTTAAGGGAAAGGAAGTAAAATGTGGGCAACAAATACATAGGCACAAAACAAACCATCTCTGGAAGCCTTGGAAGTGCTTAATGGGCTAGAACAAATGTTAAGTAGGCTTCCCCTTACAGGGAAACAATTCTGGGAAAATTCAAACACTTCACTTTTTCCTGTGAGACACAGGAAGTTACAAGAAAAGGCCACATTACTTTTTTAAAAAAAAAGAGAAGTGAATGAGAAAAATGGCAAGTAACAAGAAAAAATATATGCGGACACATTCAAAGAACATAATACTGAATTGGCTTAACAAATCCCACTCTTCCTGTTTGGATTCCTACAGGGAATGGCAACAAACAACAGAAAATCAGGAATATTAAAAAGAGAGAGGGAGAGAGAGAGAGAGAGAGAGAGAGAGAGAGAGAGCCAAATTTTAGAAAACCAGTCTCACAGAACAAGGTTTGCACACCTCTTCCCACTTCTCTGCATTTTAAGGGCCCCCGTTAAAATAAAAACACAGAAATCTCTGGACTATTTGGTAACCCCGCACATTTTCCAGAAAATAACAAACCTTTACTTATTTTCCCCTACCATGAATCTTACCACATTAAGGATGTAATCCATGAGGGGAATAGGAATACGTTCCTCTGTACCAACAACCCTGTTAAGGGAGAAAAGAGTGAGTTACACAGAAATTCATGATACAGTGCAAGAGAACAAAGTGAGGAAAGAGAAACAGCATGAAATTCTAGGCCCTTTTCTGAAGACTTATAGCCTTTAGTGTATATACAGCATAGGGGGGAAAGAGCTGAAATCAACTCTGCAGCTAGCTTTCCTAGCCTGACTAGATTGAGAAAAACCAAGAAAAGAAAAACCAAGCCTTCGCAAATTCAGCATTTGTACATATGTCAAAAGAAATTACCCTACGTTAAGCAAGTTCAATTAAAGGACTACTTAAACATTTACTTGAAGAAAAAAAAGATAGACGAAGAAACAAACTCATAAACATCTTACCATGTCCTTGCATCAGGTTTGAAATTATAAGAGAATAGGAAATAGAATTTAATTTTGCTCAAAATTTCATGCTTACACTGACAAACCATTCAGATCAAAGCTGGTTAAAGATGAAGCCAACTCCCAAGGCTTCCTTCTCTAACAATCTGTGCTTTTGTCACAATAGTTTCTGAACTCTCCAAAAATTGTGATCAATTCTTTTGCTTCAGATGCTTCAATGCTGCACTGCAGATGAAAAGGCTGCACTAATGCCATAGCCACAGGAAATGCTGCCTTTAGCCCAATGTCTATATCTTGGCATTTGTAAGAAATAAACAGAGGGGGAAACTCCACAAAGTATATTGACATGAAACAAAATCTACCTCAAAGATAAACCATAGGCAGGGATAAAACTTGAGTCAAATAAAGAGCACTTTGTCTATAGGCCTCTGGAACAGATTTTTGGGGAAAAGGCAGAGATAGAAGAAGGGAGAGGTAGTGGGAGAGAGAAGGCAAGAAAAGTTGGTAAGAAGCTAATAGTTCTCATCTCTGAGTAAGATAAAATGTAAATAAATGTTTGCCAGGCACAAAGACATTTGACAGCAAAATTTAAACTAGGTAAAGAGTGGAAAGGCATCAGAAATGGCTCCATGGATGAGATATCCAGAATTAGGGTTTGGGTAGGATGTTGTAAACAGGCTCAGTGAAGAATTTGGGAAGGAACTTTGTACAAAGGGAGAATCCAACAGCCAGGAGTGAAATGATTCCATGAGAAATTATAAGCCTTTCCTTAACTATAAAGTTCTGCTTGGGGAAACACTGTAGCATCCCATGCTACTTACACCAAGCTGGGTTGCACCTCCTTGGAAAGAACCCAGAGATCCATCTCTACAGGTAAGCGACACAGGTATGGTTCTAGCCTATTGAGACAGCCGTCCCTTTGCGAAAGCCAAATATAACAGCAAAGAGCCAAAGCAATACCATGAAATGGGATCAAGATACTTCCTTCGTTTACTAAATGGAAGTTGGAGAGGAGAACAAGAGAGAAAACAAACAAATAGATGCTCTTAATCCAACTCCAGAAACAAACCTATTCAGAAATCACTTTTCTTCCTACCCTCATCTTTTGGCTTCCAGGTTCAGGATATCATATAGAAATAGTAAAAATGATCAGCTCTCTTCAGTAGAAATTCCCCTACCGACTGGTTTTAAGAAAAGTGATTATAATCTTAACCTCGTATAAAACGTTGACTCCAATAAAAGACTGCATTCCCAAGATGAACCTAACAATTTATCTTAATTATAAAATTAAAAACTTCCTGTTTCCCCCTCCCCCCAAAACAGGCACATATTCCCAAGCTCAATTTTACTCTGGTCAGTTTTACATGTATATTTATGGTGCTGAAGTCCTTAATCAGAAATAAAGGAGGATTACAATTGAGTGTCACAGTATAGTGTATAATATATAACACAACAGAACTCATGGGTTTTTTTGAGGGGTGAGTGGGAGAAACCAGGTCTCTTCCAGCTCTTAAGGAAACATAGCTGCCTCTGGCAAAGAAGCCCTGCCAGTGGGCCATGATTCAAGGAACAACCCCTTCTTTGCATTCGCTGCCTTTAAAGTACAGACAAGCTGCTATTCAAGTTCCCAAGATCACATGGATTTGTATAATCTGTATCTTTTAAGTTGTTCAGGATAGGCTTAGGTTAAGTTAGGCAAAGTAAATGAAATTGACCACGGAAACCCCTCACCATATTGCCCCAATTAAAACCCCTGGTTACGTACTGCTAACTATATTCACTCCCAGCAATATCAGTTTAGAAGGTAGAAGAGGCCAAAAGACAAGTATTTGATGAATGCCGCCAAATGTAGAGCAGAACTCCATGTATGTGGGGGAAACTGTAGTGCCTAAGTTTCCTTATCCCAAATCTCTAGCAGAAAACCATGTCTCAAGATCAAATACAAATATCGTTTTCAAATACTAGCTGCAGATTTTGGAAAAAAATAAGGAACAAGAACACGGTGTTAGCCTGGAAAAAGAAGGAAACTCATAAGTCAACAGGAGAATAGATAAACCTCGTAGTATATTCATACCATAGACAACTACTCAACAACAAAATGGATGCTGACAGAATCTCAAAAACACATTGAGCAATAGAAAACAGGTACAAGAAAGTACACAGATCAGATGATACACATTAATACTCCATTTATCTATTTACATGATGTTCTAGTATAGGCAAACTTACTCTATGATGACAGGAATAAGATTAATTGTCTCATGTTAGGGTGGGGAAATAAAAAAAATTTTAAATCTGTGTTTACTGTATAGAAATTATACCTTGATAAAAAAAATACTGGAAATTTTATTCGTTCATTTAAGGCATTGGAAAAGAGACTAGGGCATGGGAGACAAATTTGTTTGGGAGTCCGACTGAAGAATTTTGTGATTTGGGGCAGGTATGAACAACACTTTGGGGGGGGGTAGCATACACTGCAAATTTTTCTAAGCCTCTTCCTATATTGGCAGAAAGTATATAGCAACTCCTACCGTAACAGCTGCCTGGGATAACCCTTTGATATACTGCAGCATTCAAAACAGAGGGCAAGTTTACTAGACAGCATCTTGCTTTTTCTTCCAGCCCTAATAATTCACATAGTGACCCAATTGAAGCTTCTCAAAGTGGCATAAATAGAAAAGTATACATGTATCAACATTTGCGAGACTCTTAGGTATGTTATATGAATGAGGTTGTGATGAACACCCAGACCATACTGCGTATAGAAAAATCTTGATATCATGGAACAGCAACTACTAGAGTCCTTTGCATCTTATAAGCTATACACAACTAACACTATGGTAGGGTATTAATGCTGTGGGTCTAGAATTTTTCTATCTCTTAATTCTCATTCATGTTACATTAGGGCCAGCTCTCTTAGCATTTAAGACTCAGGAAGATCATTATTCTAATGTTCTTGATTCATTTCATCAACCCACTAATTAAATGTTTATTGACTAATTACTATATACAAAGTGATTGGGATATATTGTTGAGTGAGACATTTGTCCCTGCCGTGAAGGAGCATACAGGTTAGTGGGGTGAAACCATTAGAATATCTGAATAATTTTAACAAAACTGTTAAACAAACACACAAGACCGACTTTCCATTTGGAGGTAAAAGGAAAAGCACCTTTAAGAATGAGACATTCTTAATGTGTTGCGGGCACATCCCCAGTGGGGAGTGTGCAAGAGGCAGCTGATCGATGTTTCTCTCTCATCGATGTTTCTAGCTCTCTGTCCCTCTCTCTTCCTCTCTGTGAAAAATCAATAAAATATATATTAAAAAAAGATAATTTGGGGATTCGGGATAAATATGGATAGAACTCAGTGACACATGATATCTCAAGAAAATCATGGAGAGTGAAGACATGGAGGACTTGAGAAAATGTTAATATACCATAACAATTTGAAATCTGGGTATGTTAGATCTAAGATATCTGTAAAATATCCAGGTAGAAAAGAAGGTGCGTGCAGATGAATGTACACAGCTTGACTCAAAACTAGTACGACTCCCCGCCCCCCATGTTTAGCAAATCTTTCCCTTGTTTGTAGCAAGGAAAGAAAACCCTACTCCAGCAAGCTGGCTGACAGTCGAGGGAATGGCAAGGAAGCACTAAGATTCTGACTATTTCACAAACAGTCCTGCTTTCTTTTAGGGTATCCCCCTCTTTCCAGAAACACTTGGAACGAAACAGAAGATGCTGCTAGAATGATGCCTACTCAGACAAGTTAAGATATCTACTCAATAAGGCAATGTACTTAGTAGTTAATGCCTCTCTTCCAAAAAAACCCCAAAAACAAACAAATAAAAAAACCTCTTACCAATAGGCTCAATCCTTCCTAGAGTTCCCATAGGGCCCACTGGTTTGAGTCTAAACCTTTGCTCCTGCTGTCTACTCCACCATAGTCATCTCTTAAGCCCAAGCTCAAACCCATTCATATCCATGCCTAAAATGCTCATGCTTTTCTCAGGACTACTAATCTATACACAAAAAGAGCACTATTAAATGAACGAATGCATGACTGTCCAGACGCAGGGGTCCTCAAACTTTTTAAACAGGGGGCCAGTTCACTGTCCCTCAGACCGTTGGAGGGCCGAACTATAGTTTAAAAAAAAAGATGAACAAATTCCTATGCACACTGCACAAATCTTATTTTGAAGTGAAAAAACAAAACGGGAACAAATACAATATTTGTATTTGCATGTGGCCCGCGGGCCATAGTTTGAGGAACCCTCGTTTATTTTATTGAGTCGGGTTAATATAGAGTTTGTGGAGAAAGAGTTTGGCTTAAATTTTTTCTTTTCTTTTTATAAGGACACATATGTAATACCCTTTGTAATACTTTAAGCAATAAAAAAAAAGAGAAGGCGATTAAATTGTAGCTTCAATAGTCAGGTGGACTATCTACTACCAGCCAGCAGTCTTTAAGCCCACCTACATCTTACCATCCAGATAGACAATTTTGATGTTAAACATACCTCAAATAAATAGAAAGAAAAATCTACTGTGCCTGGATAAAGCATATAGTACATTCCAAAGCCTTCTGATTTATCTGTAATAAGCATACAGTAATAAAACAAAAACAAAAAAATCCCTGTAACTCTTAAGGACTTTTTAGGAGACAAGCTTCAAAAATGCAATGTGTTCCATTTGTGCTCACTTATGGAAACAATCAGTCAATGATATAAAATGCCTAATCAACAAAAATAAAATAAGACCTCTGAGGAAAGCCCACCAACAAGATATACTGAATTCTGATTCAACTTTATGAACGGCTTTTAAGAAAGATAGTTTTGTGGTCCTGGCTGGGTGCTCAGTTGGTTGGAGTGTTGTCACACACACCAAAAGGCTGCAGGTTCAATTCCCAGTCAGGGCATGTACAGGAGGCAACACATTGCATCTATGTTTCTCTCTCTTGCTCTCTCTCACATACTCTCCCTCCCTTTCTCTCTCTCTAAAATCAATAAAAATATCCTCAGGCGAAGGGAAAAAAAAAGCTTGCTAAGATAACCAATAAAAGTAAATATCAAACCACAAATGACACACAAGAGTCAAAGAAAAAAAAACCTATAGACTCTTAGGGCCAGAAGAACCTTAAAATCATCTAATCAAACTCCCTCACTTTTACAGATGAAAAAGACATGCCCAAGATCACATGACTAGTGAACCTGTCTTGCAAACACTCACTGCTGATTAGGCTCAGTTTCATTCTGTTGGGCAGAATTAAAGCTCTGCATGGCCTGTACTTCCTCTTCTTCCTCATCCTCACTAGAGGCCTCTTCTGCAGCATGATTAGACCTTGGGGGAGGAGCAGTGGCATTGCCATCTGCCTTCTGGATTGATGGCTTCTGACAGATGTATTTAGGGTCTCTCCCAAGGTTACAGATTTCTTCAAGTAACTGAAAGGTACAGGAAATAAGATTATTTATTAGTAATTAAGGAATGTAGGAGGTAACTAGCAATTTTGGGACCACTTCCTATGTGCTATGTGCCAAAACATTATATGCATGTTATGCACCATTCCTGAAATGTCGCTGTTAAGCCCATTTTATAAACTAGGGAAGTTCTGTGAAGTTAAATAACCTGTTCAGCATCACATGGCTGTTAAGTGACTGACTGATCTGAGTGCATGTCCTAATTTACTAAGCACCAGAACTCATATACTAGTCTCAACAATCCTGACAGGGAACTGGCAGGACTCATAAATGGGGGGGTGGGGGGGGAGGAAAAAAGGAAGAAACAAAGATTAGGAAGCGTAATATGCTTTTACAAACAGAAGCTAGGCCTTAGCAACTTGCTCATCTCCTATACAGGAGGGAGCAAAAATAGGTTTACAGTTGTTCGTATGGAAAACAATATAATAATAATAAATAATAATACAAGAATGTTTTGGGTACTGTAAATCTACTTTTGTCCCACCCTGTATTAGAAAGCAATATTAAGTGACTTTTTTTATGGGGGGAATGGGCAAACGACCAACCCAGGGACATGAAGAAAATGAGGCAGACACAACCCTCTTTCTTATAGGCACAGTCTAAGAGTCCAAACAATCTCCAGCAGGCCAAGCCTTTTTCTAAAAGTTATCCCCTCAATGCTGTCTCATGCCCATGGTCACTTCTCACCTTAATGATGGCAGTTGTTGCATCCGTTTTGAGGGTGGGCTGATGTCTCATAAGCTCATCAACAGCACTCCCCAGGTTGGATGCAGTATCCCCTTAAAAGCAAAAAGTGAACTGTTAGACTGAAGAAAATAGAGCTTGACCTAATTTTTGTGCCAATATAAGGAGAAAAGAAGAAAACGATATAAGGAAAAAGAAGAAAATTATTGCTGTAATTTTCTAATGTCATTTCTCGAATGAATTCACACAAACCTTGGCAACCAAATCACTGGGGAGGAGGAAGGAATCACTGTCAGTCCAGTAAACATATTTTAAAGTGCCCATGTATGCCATATTCTACCCTGGCAATCTGCCAAGGTCTGAACTACTACTGCAGAGTAAAGAGAGAGAAAAGAAAGGAGCATAACCATTAACCCTCTGGCTGCCCCAGTAAAGAATGATAGCAGCTATGCCATGGCCAGTTTGGGTCAGTGGTTAGAGTGTCAGCCCGTGGACTGAAGGGCATGTACCTTGGTTACAGCTTCCCCTGGAAGGCATGCAGGAGGCAACCTAATCAATGTGTCTCCTTTATGCTTCTCTCTCTCTCCCTCCTCTCTCCTTTCCACTCTCTGTAGAAATCAATGGAAAAAATATCCTCAGGTGAGGATTAAAAAAAAAAAAAGAATGATAGCAGCTAGAATACTACAGTGGTAACTGGAAGCATAAAGCACATTTTTAAAAACTGGATGCTTTGTGGAGCCTTACCTTCTTTCTATTCTTTAATGATCTGGTTTCAAATATACTGAGAAAGAAAACTCTTTCTATCTTAGGGACTTGAATATCAGAACAGATTACCAAGATCAACACCTTGGGAATCCATATGTCCTCTTACTACACACTAGATGGTGGACCTAGAAATCTACTGCTGATCTCTAATACCCATTACTCACCAGCACCGTGATGGTACATTTAAGAGTGAACTGTTGAGAAGCAGGGAAATATTATAAGCAGAGACTAAGGATGAAGTATTCCTCTCTACCTGCAATTTCAGGTATGATGATAATTCCCATTAGGCTTAGCACACCTAGCCAGAGAAATGATGTGAAGTCAAGGAAGAGTTTCCTTGCCAATTGGTGACTTTTAATCATCTAAAATTTTGGAACAACAGCAACCGAGTATCCAATATAATAAAAGGGTAATATGCAAATTGAATCTAATGGCAGAACAACCAGAATGACCACTGGACTAGTCACTATGAGGTGCACTGGCCACCTCTTGGTCCCTTTTCCCGGCTGGCAGGCTCTGATCGCCTGATGGCTACCTGCAACATGGGCAGGGCTGGCGAGTGGGCAGAAACAACCAACATCTCGGTCACTTCCCCAGCTGTCAGGCACCAATCACCTGATGGCAAACGGGGAACTGCCGGTGCATGGGGGGTGGGGGGGAGCGCTGGCTGCTGGCAGTTCGGGAAGATGGCCCTGATCACAGGCCAGACCTAGGGACTGTACCCATGCACGAATTTCGTGTGCTGGGCCTCTAGTTTTAAGATAAATCCTTGTGACTTACCAAGGGGGTCAGAACTCCTCCTCCTCCGCATGGCTGGGAGGTAATCTGGAGACAGAAGAACTTTGAAGAGACGTTCAAAGGGCTGACACTGTACAAATGACTGAAGACCTCGTGCATTCAAGCAGAGTGCACTGAATACATTTGGGAGGGAACCAAGGACTTCACGAGTAGCAGGAACCTAGAGAGAAGGTAAAGTGAGCCTGAAGACTTCTAAAAGAGTTCAGGTGTAGATGCTAAGAAAAACATTGATCAGGGGTATCACACAGATCTTGATAATCAGGTTACAATTAGTTTCAATAGCACATACAGAAGACATGAAATAGGATTTTCATGCTATAAGACTAATCAATTGTGTCTGTCTGTGTGTTTTGCAGGGAGGGTTATACATGGAATATTCTTTACAGAGCAGCAAAAAGAACTCACATCTTTGATAAGCAGTGCATGCAGCATGACATCTGTTAACCCATTGTCCTGGAGTGAGGAGAGCAGTGATGGTTCTTGAAATACAAACACAGTCACCACTTCAGTAGCTTAAAAAAAGGAGAGAAATATGAGATACAGAGATTCTTCACAGGTATTAAAAGGAAAACTTGAAAGGCTAAAATAAAACAAACAAAAAAAGACAATACTAAATGCACAACAATGTAAATAATTGTTCCTACCATGAAAGTTGCCAGTACTACTCATTAGAGATTAATCATTATTAAGAATTTAGTGACTACCCTTCAAGATTTTTATGGGCAATGTAAGGCATGACAACTATAGTTAATAACACCGAATTACTGAATAATAATGTACCGAATCCTGGAAATATGCTACTAGATTAGATTTCGGGTGTTCTCATCACATAATAAGGTAACTACACAATATGTTAATTAGCTTGACTATAGAAATCATTTCACTTTATCACATACTGTTGTACACCTTAAATATATATAATTTTACGCAAAAAGATGTTATATTGTATATAACTTGTTTCTTTCTAATTGTAATATACACCATAATAATCTCCTTTATCTTTCCCTGTCATTACTCATTCAGTTTGAATGACTGCATACTATTCCACTAAATACATGTACCACCATCTATATAAACACACCAATTTTTGTCAGCTTAAGCAGGAAAAAAAACTAAGATGAAGCAGAGGATGGTTTGCTGGGATAAATCATAAAAAATGGACAAAATGTATTCTTAAAAAGCCTTTTCAACAACTTAAAAATATCATCAGCACTGTTAGGAGTCCTTTGGTACTAATGAGACCAATTTTTGACAATAGAATACTTAGAACTGTGCTGTACAGTCTATCAATGCTTCTAGAATATGGCAAAACTCTACTCAAGAGGAAATAGTACAGCATTAATTAAAAAGTAACCAAAAGATAAGCTAGAAAACAACATAAAGTATAATTTAGTGAAACTGTAGGTAAAAAGAATGAATAATTAAAACCAATAACTAACCCTATGAAAAGACAGGAAATGAGTGAAAAAAAGGCAGCTAGGATGTTAAGAGAGAATATAATTGGGTAAATAAGTATGGTAGAAGAGTTAGAGGTAGGATTGAGGAGGGGACAGAATCTTTATTTGGTGGGTTTCAGCATGAAATTGTTGCAGAAGGACATCCACTTCCTTAGTGACTTGCCCTCATGCTCTTCCCAGCCTCCCCGACAAACTGAGTGAACACTACAATGAAATAATCTCCCCGATTTGAGACTATTTTGCCCTGGCATATACAGCCTACATAATTTAGAGCAGCGGTCGCCAACTGGTGGACCGTGAGGTCCAAAAGGTTGGTGGCTGCTGATTTAGACAGCAGAACCTCCCACTCTCCAACCCCCTTGGACTATAAGTTCTCCTATGACACAACTCCTGCTCAGCAAGGTCATACACTCACTTCCACCAACCACACCCTTCTTAACCCCGACACTCTTGAGCTATTTCCTATGGATATTGAACGCCCACAGCCTCCTAGATCTAACCAGAAATTCAAGTTCTTTCATCAAGTCTTACCACAAAAGGGAGCATTGGGCTATCTTTTTACTTATATTGGGTGCCATCACCACCTCTGGTGTAACAGGCACAAATGTAGGTATTTTTAATTTTGTAAGAGACTCATCTCATAGAGCAGTGATGGCGAACCTTTTGAGCTCGGCATGTCAACATTTTGAAAAACCCTAACTTAACTCTGGTGCTATGTCACATATAGAAATTTTTTGATATTTGCAACCATAGTAAAACAAATATTTATATTTTTGATATTTATTTTATATATTTAAATGCTATTTAACAAAGAAAAATCAACCAAAAAAATGAGTTCGCGTGTCACCTCTGACACGCATGTCATAGGTTCACCATCACTGTCATAGAGGCTACCCAGACAATGGCACAACTCATAAACCAAACAGCTCAGGCCTTAGAAGCCCTTAATGAGGAATAACACAGTCTAACTGCTCTGATAGTTGACAACAGATTGGCATTAAAATAGCCACTAATATGTCAAAGTGGAGCTTATGCCTTAAAGAGGACCTCCTGCTACATGTGGTTCAATAATAAAGGAAAGATATATAGAATAGTTCAACAAATAAAACAAACCAACACAGCCAATCATATTACTAAAATACCCCAAGATATTCTCAGACTCTCCTCGCCCCCTATTCATCCCCCCCCCCCCCCGGCCATCTTCTTCTGCCTGGGTTTGAAGGCTCTACACTATTACTTATGGACCTACAATAATAATTTCTGGCCTAATTATTTTGGGTTGGCTTTGCAAATTTGGTCTCTCTCGAGTACAAATTTTTTAGTAAGAAACTTGGGAAGTTGCTATGCTAATTCAAATGTCAGGGATGAATTCAGACTCTAGAAAAGGAATTCTGATCTCTACTGATGGTTTGTTTTAGTTTTTTCAGTCTCATTTCCTACCTCCTACATTATCCTGAGAGGGCTTACCTGCTCTCCATCCCTAACCCATAAGCACTTATATTCTCTTGCAGCCTCTTTTAAATTTCCCCTTTATTAAAAAAAAAGGCCTGTGAACTTGGTTTTCTCTCTCTGTTTATGGGCTATCTCCCAGACAAAGTCATCCTTCCCTGTCCCCTGACCTGGGACTTAATCGGTATAACAAATCTTTTTCTTGATCATACCAATGTACTACTGTTGTGAGTGTTGTCCTCTGAACCTAACCTTGGGAGGAGTCTCTCCATGTCAAGGCGGAACTGCTAAAACACAAGGGAATACTTCTTCAACCTAATAAAGTGGAACAAAACCTTCAACTCAAAATCTTCTGCTAACCTCAAACTTAATGGTGAAATACTGAATGCTTTCCTCCAAATTCAGGAATAAAGATGTTCATTCTCACCACTTCCATTTAACCCTGTATCAGAAATCTTTGCCAATTCATTAACACAACAAAACAAATAAAAAGAATAAAGATTATAAAGAAGTAAAACTGTTTGCAGATTACAAGACTATGTAGAATACCTGAAGAAATCAACAACAAAAATTATGAACTACTAAGTTCAGCAATGTCACCGGATAGAAAATTATATAAAAACTAGTGCCCCGGTGCACAAAATTCATGCACATTAAAAGGGAATTAGAGGAAATATTTTAATATTGCTATTTGCCCTTTCACCATAATAGAAGTGTCAGAGATGAAAGAAAATTGGTAAAATGTATATGAAAATCTCCCTCCTGTCAGTCTGGGGTGTGCCGTAGGACCCAGATTCAAGTCCCCGCTCACCCGCACGCACCTCGAGACCCAGACTTGGCCAGTCCTACCCCCTCAAGCCCCACAGGGAAGGAGCATCCTCAGGTCCCCTGCCTGACACCGGGCAGGAAGGTGCAGCCTCAGATCCCCTGGCGTGGCCTCAGGTCCCCAGGCCCTGCGTCAGGTCCCCTGGCCCCGGTGCAAGGGCGTGATGAACATTTGCATAATAGCTCTTTATTATATAGGATCTTAAATTGTTTCAGCAAGGGAGTATCTAAATTGTGGTAATCAAAACTACTCCTGCCAGATACCCCAAAGTATTAAAAAATAACTGCTACTGGTACAAGGAGGTTTTTCTATTTTTATACCTCTCACTAAATTCCTTTACAGTTTTAAGGAGAATTCTAAAAGCCAATGTGTTTCATGTATTGTCCTGAATATGTATGGCACTGAATAAATGGCAGTTAATAAAAATGAA
>NW_006284099.1:93672-109326 GCF_000327345.1 Myotis davidii
ATCTAAAACTGCATTTTCTACAGTGAGAAACAATTTTCTGTACTATAGCTTAAAGGTATGACATTCAATTCTGAGGATGAAAACCATTCTGATTGGATTTTCCAGACCAAGGTTAGGGACTAACCACTGAATAATGACACACTTCTTATTACACTTGAAGTGTAAGTACAGCACAAAAAGCCAAATGTACAATACTACTACTTATTACAAATGACTCACAATACAGTGGTTATAGAAGGTATATTTAACATTTGAAAAATGGATATTTGAAACTGAATTCTGATCTTTCTATATTTCACCACTAACTAGAAAGACATATAATCACACATGTAGATAGTCAATTCTTGTTAGAATAGAAAACACAGAGAACTCTGCTAGGTTAGTGCAGCTTGGTATAACGAAACATCAACTCCACTTACCTAGGAGAAAAAGTGATGGGCCATAGTATTCTGCATTGCTGATGATGTGTTTCAGGGAGGTAGGCAGAGAACCATCCATCACTAAGAGAAAGGTGAATATTAAGGAGAATATGATCAGTCCAACAGTAGTTTAATGGTTGGGGATGATGGAGCAATACATTACATATAACACACTGTGGTAAACAAAGTTTGTGTTGATTCCAATCTATTGGCCTCTACGTCTTTCCTCCCCATATCATGTCATTTATTCCTTGTCCATGCAATAACCTTTTCACAGTAAGCAAAGAATAAAAGAACTCAGACAGAAAGTTGGAAGTGAGTACAGAGTCAAAAGCTGGGAAAGGAAAACATAGGTGATTATGAAAACTGCTAAACAACCCTTAGATTTGGGTAAAGTGACATGAAATTACTAAAAGCTATTCAAAATGGCATGGCCTTTCCCTAAGCCTGCCTTATAAAAGAGTAGCTTCAGAAACTATGAAAAGGACCAATCTTTGAGAAAATCAAACACCCTCCAAGAAGATATCTAGAATCAAATACCATGTCGTATGCCATCTGAGAAAGCTGGGTCTTGAATAGCCTTCTTGAGGAAATTCAACATGGATTTGAGAAGGGCTGCTCTTTGTGGAATACACTGAACTCCTGGCAAGGGAGAAAGAGGATTATACTGGGTTCACCATTAGATCCCAGTGAGCAGGCACATAAAACAAATTTTTAAGAGACCCTTATACACTATAGCAACACTAACAAACATTTGTGGTAATATCTCTGGATGTTGGAAAGCATACTTACCTAAGCTTTAAAACATTGGAAAAATAAATCACCATGGACTGCATAAAACTGATAAAGTGAAAAGCCCAAAGTAAAAAAGAAAAAGGGACAGAAGTAATACTTTCAATAATAAAGATTAAAAAGAAAAAAAAGTAAAAGAAAAATTATGAAATAAAAATATTAGCTCTCTGATCCCCACTTCCTGTTTTAGATATGTACCCTCCAACACAGTTGTTGTGATAAAATAACCTATATACGATCCTGAGAAAGCTATAAAATGCTATGAAATAAATGTTAATATAAGAAAACAAACATCAGAATGACAAAGTAACATTCATAGTCATAAGAAGCAAGCTTTCAAATATACCACTCAAGCTCCCCTCCCCCCCCAAATCACCCTTGTTTACAAGTAATCCAATCAGTGTGAAAGATTGTGTGTCTATGTGTCTCTGTACCTGGACGGGGACCAGGGCATATAGTAGTACTGCTGTTGGAACTTGATGTCCTTAATTCAACATCCAGACGGTTCTCTATAGAGGTGGATGATCCTGGACTATTTTCCATAGTCACATCTGCAACTAAGTAAAAGTTATAATAAAGAAACTAGTTAGAATAAAAGGTACCACCCAAAAGAAAGATCACCTGAGAAATGTTTTCCATTAACACGAGATGAATGATATCAAAATAGAGAAGATATTGAAATTCAACATGAAAATGAAACTTTCCACAAATAAATAGAAACGTATTTAACAACATTACTTATTCAAGACATGGAAATTAAAAATAATAATATAAAAAAAGTGCTTCAATATTCCTCAACAACAAAATTTGGAAGAAAAATAGTGGTGAGACATGCAATTTCATATACTACTGATGGATAATAGTAGATAGTAGGTAGAGCTTGTTGGAAGGGTAACTTAATGAATATAAAAAGCATTAATACTTATTGCTCAATACATACTTATATGAAAGACTGCCTATGATACACTGAATGAACAATGTTGAGTATGTTAATCATCTCATCTTCCCATTTAAAAAACAATATACTATGTAAACATGTACTTGATTATGCATAAAAAATCTGGAAAAAACTACACCCAAATAGTAGTTATGGAGAGTAGGAGCATTCATTTTTACTTTATAGACTTCAATAGAATAATTTTAATTAATAGAGTACAAAATACATTACTTCTTACAATTTATAATAAAATATAATAAAACTCCATTAGTGATAAACCAGTGTTTACATTTTGAAGTACTTCTTTCCAATCTTTTTTATACACATACAAACATACATACATGAGCCTACTTAAATAAAGGAAGCACAAACTCATGATTTTATAAACTGCTTTTCATTTAATAAAAACTTTTCTCTATGAGAATCCCCTGGGTTGGTTGCTAAAGACACAGATTTCCTGCTCTTCACTTGCAAACTTAATGAATTAAATGAGCACTTTAGATAGGGGTCTAAATCTTTATCAATCGCTTTAAATTATTTCTATGCTTTCTAAAGTTTGATAACCACTGATTTTAACTAACAGTGATTCTTTAAATAGTCTTCAATACCACACCATTTAAATGTGACATTTTAATCAAGACTCTGGGATCTCACCCATTAACTCAAATACCAGCTTGCCCAACAATAGACTAGAGATAGAAACTGGATAAAGGGGCTTCTAAGGGACGGAAATGCACATAGGTAATTATGTTCAGAAAAAAAGGAATGACAGTCTATGGACATTTAGTGTCAAGAATGACAGCATTACAAATTCTAATAACTGTACTATAAGCATAGTAACAGATACATATACTAACAACCTGGGGCATCAAGCTAAGATTAATTTAAATTATAAGAAAGCTAGTTTGGAAAAGTTTTTTATTTTTGGCACTATGATTATGAACTATGCATGTGGGTGCAGAGAGTGTTAAAAAAAAGGATACACATGATGTAGATAAAGAATATTTGGTCTTCTAGCTTTCTCATTTAATAATTTAAAAGTTGTTCCCTATCCAACTTTTTCATCACCTCTCCTTTCCCTTCTCAAAATAGCCAGTTTCAGAAAGTCCCGTTTTAGAGCCTACATTTCCCTTCTCTTTCCCAAACACATTTACACACCCTAGCCATTGTGGCTCAGTAGGTTGGAGTATTGTCCCGTGCACCAAAAGGTGGTGGGTTTAATTCCCAGTCAGGGCACATACCCAGGCTGCGAGTTCAATCCCTAATTAGGGTGCATGCGGGAGGCAACCGATCTATGTTTCTCTCTCTTCCTTCCTCTCTCTGGAATCAATAAAAACCAAACCAAACACACATACACTCCATAGGCAATACTACATATACAGCAGTGAACAAAACAGTACCCTGACATTATGGAGCTTACATTTTAGTGTGAATAGAAGATAATGAACCAATACTTAAGAAAACAGCTATTAAGTTTTGAAATAAACCGATTAACATCATAGAGTGACTATAAGGCTCTATAGCTGCCCTACCATATGCTTCACCTTCCATCTCTGTCCCCAACACCATGTGCCTCCCTTTTCTAATTATCCTCATGAAAACGTGCATTTCTGTAGAAAAAAATTTTTTTGTTGAAAATGTATATTCAACTCAATTGTGCACTTTTAAATTTATGATGAAGGGGATGGGGTTGGATGACAGCTAAATGTCAAACACAAAAATATTGACTTAGTAACTGTTAATTACCATCCATATCAGTTTCCATTTCTTCTCCTTCTTGTGTAGTACTGGGTCTCTGGATCTTTGGCTTGATCACAAAGGGACACTCTTTTCGGCACAAATCTACTTCATGCTATGATCAAGGGAGAAGTAGTAAGAAAATCCTACATATATACCAGGGATTAAAAATAATTATAATGAAAGAATATGGCATGATTACAAAATTGGTTTATAAAAACAGAAGAGGAATAAGATGGCTCTTTAGAGTTATGAGTGTAGTTTCTACACTCAGGTCTCACTGGGTATAAGTCTATGCAAAGTACTCCTTGTGTAACAATACCTCAAGTCTATAAATGAAGATTGAAAGTCCACTATGGGATTGAAAAGCTGCCATATCCAGGTTGGTGATGAGGTCAACCACTCTGACAGCTCTGGTGACAAATGTTATCTGATCCTGCTCATCCCCAAGAAACTTTATGACCTATCAGGGAGAGAGAAAAAGGCAAAACCAATCAAATGAAAAGCCACAAATAATGTGATCTTCTGTAACCATGCACTCTAGGGCCTCAGGGAGGCAGCATGCATGGTATAGGAGGAAAAAAACATGTGCTTGATTTTTGGTGCTTGCCCAATGATAGCTCTATCACTTCTGGGGCTCAAGCCCCTGGGGTAATGGGGACATAAATTATGTTTCAGGATCAAATAAAATATTCAGGAGAAAAAAGCTGATGCCCAAGTAAAACCAATTAATACAGTGGGGCCTTGACTTACGAGTTTAATTCGTTCCATGACGGAGCTTGTAACTCAAATTACTCATATGTCAAATCAAAAAGTGAACAAGTGAGACATATGATGCTGGGCTGATGTTGTGGCGTTCACTGTGATGTTCGCTGCGCAAACTAGCAGTGGGGTATCTGAAGCTGGCTCGTAACCCGATTTTTTTGAGCTTGCAACTCAAAGCAAAAAATCGTCCGAGAGACGGCTAGTATCTCAAAAAAACTCGTTGGTCGGGACACTCGTAAGTCAAGGCCCCACTGCAGATGTCCACCTGCTAGCTTAGGCCTGCTCTCCACCAGAAGCCAGGCTTGCTGCTCCTTAGTGCTGCCTCAGAGGCACGAGAGGCTCCTGCCACCTCTGCTGTGCTCAACAGCCACAAGCCTGGCTCCTGGCTGACCAGTGCTCCCTGTGGGAGTGCAGTGACCACCAAGGGGCAGGTCCTGCTTTGAGCATCTGCCCTCTGGTGGTCAGTGAACATCATAGTGACCTGTTGTTCTGCCGTTCAGTCAATTTGCATATTAGGGTTTTATTATATAGGATTCTTAAGTGTCATGCCTAAGGTCATAAGATGTGTCAATGCCTTGACTAGTCCTGGGGCCTACTATCACACCATCTGGACTATGACCAATTCTCAATAATGGAGATAGTTGCTCTTAAAAGTTAATGAGATAGCTAGAAGGCTAAACTATAAAAATTAAGTATAGCATTTTCTGATTAAACTTTCTTATACCATTTGTTCACATTGTGAACCATTTCAAACTTGCAATTCTACACACATTTTCGGCTGATTTCCCCAATATATATACATATATACATATATATAAAGTAGAGCACCTTCAATAAGGCTTCCATCATCCCACAGGAGACCAAGGCTTCACCACCAGCATCGTAACTGGCCAGATGATATAAAAAAGAGAAGAGAGCAGTGGCAAACTGGTGAGGGTACGGATCCATGGAAGGATCTACAAGGGAGGTTGGGAGAGGGAGAGAAAAAATACACTTAAATTGTTAACCTAGCAGGATGTTAAACAAAGGCAGACAAGCAAAGAGCAGGATTCCTCTTGTTCTCTAGGATAATAACCATCAAAATTTACCAATCATGGCCTGGATACAGTTCCGTACAAGTACAGGCAAAAATCCATGATAGGATGCAGTTCCCGTACAGTCAATAATACTGCTGAGTTTGGGTGTTCTCTCCAAGTGGACAATTGATGTTAATGTTCGTAAAGAAGCAGCTTTAATCTCCTATGAAAACAGAAGGTAAGCATGGTATATTTTATTATTTATTTTTAAATATGTTTTTTATTGATTTCAGAGAGGAAGGTAAAGGGAGAGACAGAAACATCAATGTTTAGAATCATTGATCGGCTGCCTCCTGCAGGTGCCCTTACTGAGAATCGAACTGTGACCTCCTGGTTTATAGGCCAACCCTCAATCACTGAGCGACACCGGCTGGCCAGGTATGTATTTTATTTTTTTTTTTATTTTTTTAAAAAATATATTTTATTGATTTTTTACAGAGAGGAAGGGAGAGAGATAGAGAGTTAGAAACATCGATGAGAGAGAGACATGGCTCAGCTGCCTTCTGCACATCTCCCACTGGGGATGTGCCCGCAACCCAGGTACATGCCCTTGACCGGAATCGAACCTGGGACCTTTCAGTCCGCAGGCCGACGCTCTATCCACTGAGCCAAACCGGTTTCGGCCAGGTATGTATTTTAAATAAGTAGATGACTAAAACAATTTGCTAATACCAGAAATTCTAAAATTTAGGTCATTCTACTAGCAATTACTTGGGAGAGATGGGACTCTGTTTCGAATAATACTGAAAATCCAGCATTTGTCAATTTTGCTGCTAAATAGCCAGAAAAAGAAGTAAACGGGAAAGGATTCTCTCTTGGGGTTCATTCTAAACCCCTGGGAAATACTAAAGGCAAATAAATACACACAAGCCTAAAATACACAGCAGAATGTTCATAAACACTTACCATAAGCTGCTTATCTGTTATCTGAAGGACATCTACCAATTCCTCTATCAACCCATTGTACAAGATACTGTTTGCTGACTCCTGCAAGGCATTGGAATACACTGCAAAAGGAGAAATAAATACTTTAGGCGAGAAGGCAGTGGTCAAGCCACTGCCCAATGAGAAACCTTTTGACACCTACTGGTTCTGGGTAAGGATTCCCTTCCAACCAGCAATGGTTGGCAGAACAACTGAATTCTAGAGAATCAAATCAAATATGATAAGCTCTAAATACCCACTTAACCAACAGATTCTCCAATTAATGATTTTGGTTGTCCTGACCAAAGATCTGGGGAATAGAAGTATAAAAAGAGAATGAAGAGTTTTTTATGATGTAAGACTTCCATTTTAGCATCATCATATGCTTCTGTTTTCACTGGAAGCAAAAGGCTGTAAAGAACAGAATTTATGCACTACTGCAGACTAAGCCAGAAACTTGCATGATCCTGGCATAAAACTTGAGAATTCATGTAATCCACTTTCAATGAATCCCCACACAGAGATAACACTGGACCAAGCTAGTAGGATTAAGCATGTTTCATTTCATTTTTTTAATTGAATTTATTGCGTGACATTGGTTAATAAAATTATATTGGTTTCAGGTATACAATTTTACACATCATCTTTATATTGTATTGTGTGTTTATCACCCAAGTCTCTTTCCATCACCATTTATCCCCCCCATACTTCTTTACCTATCCCCCTGTCTCCTTCCTTCTTGCAACTACCATAAGCACATTTAGTTTTCAATAAGCATTTCCTGAGTACCCACTAACACACCAGAAGTTATGGTAGGTATGAGTACAAAAAGAAGAGTAGGACTTTCACGTCGAAGAATGTATAGTTTAAAAGGATGGACAAGTAGTAACATAATAAAAGCTGACAATATTAACAGCAGATACCATTTTATACCTTCTACATGCCTCGCTTATATTAGGTGCTGTACATGCTTTTGTTTAACTCTCATATCAGCCTATAAAATAAGTACTATTCCAATTTAAATGAGGAAATAGAAACCAACAAGATAAACATGTGGCTAGTAATCTGCAGAGTCAGGATAAGAGCCCAGGACTGATTTGGAAACTAGTGTGCTTTCTACTATACCACCCTACAGTAAAATTAAAATGCAGAGTATTGACTACTTAACAAATACTTTCTGAATTATTTCAAAATTATACACCTGAAGGCCATAGAAGAGAAAGATGAAATGGCAAGAAGAGTGCCAGGGGAGATGACTACTCAAACACTCAAAAAAGATAAAAATCAACACTGAACCCATGTATCAATTATCATCCAATGCTCTTTCTGATCCAACAGTAAGGAGCTTAAGAATGATGAATATGGTGAACACTAGGAATGCTGGCAATTTTACAATTTAACTTACCACTGAGGTAACTATAATAAGCCTCACAGCAACAAAGACAGATGAAGTTCAAAGGAAATCAAGTCTACATTGCCTAACTGGGGCCTGTTAATTATACAGTGTTATTCTCTTACCTAATATAGATATTGCATGCAGCCTCGCTTGAACAGCTTGCAACCGCTTCCTGTGATTAGAAAAGCCATGGGCCAGTCGTATATGTGTAAATAACAGCATCTGTAGAGACAGAAGACCTAAATTAGGAAATCAATGGAAAAGGTGACTATACTTTCTAAGAGCTCACATACCTGTTGAGCTATTTGGTAAAATGATTTACTGTTGCTATTTGCTAAGGTGCCAAACAGAACAGTTCCACTCTGAGGACAGTTGAAATGGGAGCGAGAAAACAGAGGCACATAGAATCCTATTATCCCAACATAAGCCAACTGATAGCAACAAACTGGAGACATTTGGCAAGAGTTCTGATTGTTATTAATCAAATTAAGTATTTTATCACCATTACAGTGAGCAGAAAAAGGCAGCATAACTAAATGCGTTCTCCTTTGGTATCCAAAATGTTGTACTACCACCACTTAACTCTCATAGGAAACCTAGGAAGTGTTGAACTCATAAAAAATGAGGAAACTAAGGCTTACAGAAGCTAATTTGCCCATGGTCTGATTAAAATCTTTCTGCTACAGTGTCTCCTAGTCCAGCACATATCATTAACCTATATGAATAATATCCACACCCTTTAGATATTTTTAGGACATATCATACCTGCTTATCCTTAGGAATGCTGTACATTTTGGTAAGAGATTCCATGATTTCAGAAGGGCTTTCTGAAATCTACATTAGAAAAAAAATAGTTAGGAACAAAAAGTAAACCAAATGTTAAGAAAATAGTCAACAGTCAAAGATTCCTCGTACCTTGTCAAGTTGCTCTATGTGAATATAATGTAGTGTGTTACTAGTTGTCTGAAAAAAAAAAAAGATAGGAGAGTTGTTAGGGTCACTGTATACCTTAACTTCCCCTGCCATAAGACTGCAAGAGCTGTCTGAAAACCAAGCTGTCACCCTAGGGTGAAGCCTGAGTCCTCTTAAAAATCAAGATAACTTTAGAGTCTCCCCAAAATACCCATTTTATATACAGACTATTCTCAGGAAAGCTTCTTTGAAACCAGTAGCATGAAAATATAATATACATAACCAGACACATTTCATATTCTTCCTTGTCCCCTTATAATCTTCATTGTCTTAATCCTCACAGCCTCTGTATTCATAGCAAAAACTGAATCCATGAACATAGTTTCTCTTTAAATATGCATTAGAGCTGTTTTATAGGCGCCATTAATCTAGAAAGTTTATTTTTGTTATATATTGTAGGCAAAAGAAAAAAGATCTTATTCACTAGGCTACTTCTAAACCAAACTGAATTTTTGTATCTCCTCAAAGAATATGGAATGACCAGATAATTGAAGCAGAACCCTGGTGAGAAATATATAGATCTCTTGCAGGCTGGCTTAAGTAGAGAAAGTCGAGCCATCACTATCCAGATTATTACACTGCATGTTGGAACTGAGACTAAGAAAAATATACTAGGTATAGCAGCGCCCCATATAAGGAGCCCTGTTTTTGGCAGCTCCAACATAAGATCCAAATCTATCAGAGCTGGGCATACAATGAACACTTATTCTTGAGAAGCTATTAGGTATGTTTAGCTTGGGAAGGCAGCAATGTAGCTCAAAACCATTCCCTCATTTAACTGAGGAGTTCTAGAAAAGTCAACCCCAGTTACAGTAGATCATAGACTCTATCAGAACAAGTCTGATTGAGACTCACCCTTTTCTCGATTTTGACCTCGGCCCCAGGGTCTGCATAGAATTCAAAGTGTAGTGTAGTTGCACTGGGTGGGTATTTCTGTGTATAAAGCACATGAAAGAATCAGATACCATCTTCTCCCAAGTCTTCCCTCAGTCCTAGCCACTTTGTGCAACTTATTGTGGCAGCAGAATGAGCATTGCAGTCAACAGCTACAGTGCCTTCATTCTTTGTCTTAGCAGAGCTCAGACATCTTATAATATAGAATGAGGATGATGGAGCCTAGAGCTCCAAAAGTTTTCATATTTCTTACTAATAAGTCAATTTGGACTGTAACTATTCTCAAGAGGGAAAAGAGGGGCAAGCCTGCAAAGCAGTAATGAATAAGAGTCTAAGAAAGAAAACAAATACAAGGGTCTAGGCACCAGCTCAAGAATGGGAAAAAAAAATTCTTATGGAAACCTTATTGTGTATCATTGCCTATTGAAATATTTTATTTAAACTATGCCTCATGGGTATACCCTCACAATTCTTCATATACTCCCTTCCATATCACTCTATACCACTTCCCATGATATCCAACTGCTTTTCTACACAAGCAGATACCAAATCAATATAATTCAGACCCTGACGACAAATCGTCTAACTCTATAACAGCAACATGCAAAACAAAGTAAGACCACAACAGCATGCCAATTAAAACATATCCTTGAAAGAAACCAGTAACAATGGTTGCCTCTGGGGATGCATTATTATATACCTTTTTATACTCTTAGAATTTTTAACATGTTTTTGTATTACTTCCTTTTCAAGTACACATATTTTTCAAAGTCTCATAACATGCCAAATATCGATAAGTAGAAAGATGTGTGCCCTGGCCGGTGTGGCTCATTTGGTTGGGTGTCATCCTGTGCACTGAAAGGTTGCCAGTTTGAGTCCCAGTCAGGGCACATGCCCAGCAGCTGTGGGCTTCATCACTGGTAGGGGGCATAAAGGAGGCAGCCAATTGATGTTTGGTGCTCACACAGATGTGATTCTCTCTCTCTCCCCCTCCCTCCCCTCTCAAAACCAATAAAAAAACTTTAAAAACATGTGTGATTTCTTAACATAGGCTGGCACCAAAATGGGTAAGAAATATCATGCAAATCCCAGCAGAGTGTATCATACTGTTTTGCCCATGGTGTGAAGAACAAGCTTCTTATACATAAAAAGATTCAGGATTAACCAACTAAACTTCAAGATAGAAAATTAGAATTTCAAACTAAATAACCTGTAAGATTTATGTAGCTTTGATTCTTAAACAGACAACACTCACCTCCCATATTATCCAATATCCATCAACATAATGCACACTAAATAAAATATACCAGCTAAGATGGGAAAAGTAATTTGTTCTAATTTGTTTTCTGTGACCAGAAAAAAAAGTCCCTTTGCTTGCTAAAAGTCAATAAATTTCGTCACAACCATTTGTCCTATACATGATAAACTGATAAAAGTAGTACATCTTGCTGGAAAATATAGTTGCTTCTTGGCACAGAATTGTTATAACAAATCCAAGTGTGCCTTGTGGTTCCACAGTAACACATCAAAGCAGAGGAGAGATGACCTGTGCTCATAACCTAAACATGGATGAAAGGTATGAGCAGGACAGGGCATGAGGGGTGCACATGGAAAGCACACAGAACATGTTAAGTTCTTAACTCTAGTGGTAGAACTTTCCTTCAAACATTCTTAAATCATGCCAAACTGTCCAGAGTTCCCAACAGCTCCAGTGAGAGAATACAAGCAAATGCACTTTTTGGGATTTCCGTCAGTTTCAAATTGATTCACCCAATTCAGCTTTCTACTCAAGAGCTGGTTATGAACATATACTGTGTTTCTGAGGTTCTTCATCTACTACCAGCACATTGAGGGCGCAAGCATTTCTAGACGAGGTTTACTATGTCTCAATTGATCTTAGGTTCTTTAAAAGTCCTGATGTGAAGTGGCAACTTTATGTACCATATATTCATTGTAAAGTAAGGCTCAAATAGAAATCACACACGGCTCAGCCAAAAGACACCCACATCCCAAAGAGTAACTTACCATCATATGCAAGTCTCTGCAACATTCTGCAAGTCCGAAGCCATTCTCCTTTCCACCCCAGCTCTTGGAAAAAGAAAAAAAAAGACAATGTTTAAACAGTGTTTAAGGTAGCTTTGTGTATAAAACATTTAAGAATAAGTGGCTGCCTGGAACACAGTATAGAAAAGACACAACGTGCAAGTCAAGTGAAAAGAGGAAGCAAATAAAAGCAAGAACTTAAGACTAGAGACAAGATCATCTGCCTAAAGGTAATTTCTCCCACGAGATCAAGTTCACTGTTCTGCGAGGATGTTACTAGGGAGAACATGGGCAGATACTGCAAGCAATTGCATTCTACATGCTTGCTGTTATACCTGCTGACAGGTGAGTTTTGTCCCATCAGGCCTACAGTACTCATCCTGCTCACTTCCCTCACTAGGGTGGAATCACATGCTCTCTAGTTCCTCCATTTCTCACATGCGGGAAGTTGCAAAGGAGAAGTCTCTGTACTCATCACCGCTATTGTACTTCTGACACCACAAAGTCTAAAAACTCATTGATAATTACTAGTCCCTGAGGTAATTGGGGAGAATAGCTCAACTGTATACTAGTATTGGCTTCCATATCCAAAACCTAAGCCATATAATCCTTCTTACTAACCAGCCTGAATTCGTAACAGCATTTGAGCTAACAATTATTTTGGCCTAATTTGGAACTCTTCCAAGGCTGAATTGGACATCTGTTGAAAACATCCAAGAATAAATGCATTAATCCCTGCTTTCTGGGACAAAATATACAACTAAGATAAATAAACTGAACAGCTTGGGAAGAAAAGCTGGGGAGTGAAATGCTTTGGGAAATAAGGGCTTTTTATTCCTGGGAATCTGGAAGGCCAAGACGAAGCACATTCTCAGAAAAGATCTTAGAAGGTCCAAGTTCACACACCTCTGGCTGACCATCAGGCTCTGCACAAACCAGATATGAAGACTAAGGCAGAGTTGAATATACTGAGTATTTAGACTGAAGACACCAAAATACACACAGAACCTACCTGCAAATACTGGGAGGTTTTTTTTTGTTGTTGTTCTAAGAGTTTAAAGCAAATCACCCCCTAATCATTAAGCTAATAGAACAAAGACATCAATGACCACACAAAACAAAGAATTATGAAACTGGTTAAGAGAAGTATAAACAACAATAAGCTCTGGGGAGGGATGAGAATCTGACTTCTAAAGTAACGACATTATAATAGTCAAAAAAATAAATTATAGCAAATGGAGGAGTGACATAAGGGAGGTGGCTGATTAAGACGTCTCTTGCTCTCTACTGTCACCACAACAATTTGGGCATCCATCCAGACAAAAATGCCTTTGTGGCCCTAGTGGGTTTGGCTCAGTGGAGAGTGTCAGCTGGCGGACTAAAGGGTCCCAGGTTTGATTTCGGTCAAGAGCACATGCCCAGGTTGCAGACTCGATCCCCAGTAGAGGGCGTGTAGGAGGCAGCCTATCAATGATTCTCTCTCATCAGTGATGTTTCTAACTCTCTCTCCTTCTCCTTTCTTCTTTGAAATCCATAAATTTTTTTTTTAAATGCTTGGTGTAAACTGTGGAATCCAGCCCAATAAGCCAAAAGATCCATGGTAATAGGCATGTAGACTCTGGTACCAGCTATGGACACTGCAGTGGCCTGTGAACTGGCTGCAGCCACTCTCAGCAGTTTGAGAGCCTCAGGAGAACACTATCTCCAACAATTATCCATAGGTAATAAAAGTGAAAGGACAAAAGTATTAAAAATAATAAGAGCTAAAATAGTATGTTCATGAGTTCGCAATGTAAAAAGTATACTGTGAGACCAAAAACATAAGAGGGGAAGTGTAGCTATTTCTCTCTATCTCTCCCTCTCTCTCAAATTCATAAAAAATTTTGTGGCCGAAACCGGTTTGGCTCAGTGGATGGAGCGTCGGCCTGCGGACTGAAAGGTCCCAGGTTCGATTCCGGTCAAGGGCATGTACCTGGGTTGCAGGCACATCCCCAGTAGGAGATGTGCAGGAGGCAGCTGATCGATGTTTCTAACTCTCCATCTCTCTCCCTTCCTCTCTGTAAAAATTCAATAAAATATATATATATAAAAAAATTTTGTGACTAAATATGGACAAATATTGATGCATTATTCACTGTGGTAATAGAAATATAACAAAACTGAGATAACTGTATGATAGTATGACAGTATTTAAAAATATTCAAAATATTTAAAGTATTTAAAATACAAAAGATTGTATTAATTTTTTCTCTGATGGTATTAGCTTTGTTCCTGAAAAGAACTTGCCCACACCAAACAACATAAAAACATGTACTTATACTTTCTTTCAATGCTTATAGCTTCATGCTTTTAACATTCAACTTTTTAAATAGATCTTAATTATACTGTGATGAGGTAGGGTCTACCTTAATTACCTTGCAATAGGTAGCCAGTTGTTATAATAATTTAATAACTGGAGGCCCGGTACACAAAATTCGTGCACGGGGGGGGGGGGGGGGGGGCGTCCCTCAGTCCAGCCTGCACCCTCTCCAATCTGGGGCCCTTCAGGGCCTGCATGCTCTCCAATCTGGGACCCCTCAGGGGATGTCTGACTGCCGGTTTAGGCCTGATCCCTGTGGCTCCTAACTGATCATCTGCCTGCTTGCCTGATTGCTCCTAACTGGCCACCCTGTCAGCTTGATCACCCCTAACGACCTCTGCCTGCCAACCTGATCACCCCCTAACTGCTCCCCTGCCAGCCTGATTGACACCTAACCACTCTCCTGCTGGCATGATTGACACCTAACTGTTCCCTTACTGGCCCGATCACCCCCAACTGCCTTCCCGTGCTGGCCTGGTCCACCCCAACTGCCCTTCCCTGCCAGCCATCTTGTGACAATGTGGGGACAGCAATCTTGTGGTGGCCATCTTGTGACAACGGGGCGGCCATCTTGTGACATGAGGGTCAATTTGCATATTACCTCTTTATTATATAGGAATTCCCTTTTTCTGCTAATTTGATGTCATCTTTATTATAAATACAATTCTTATGTGTTGGATCTGTTCCTGGAAACCTGAAACTGGCCAATTCCACTGCTATTACCACACTATTTTAATTCATAGTTTTATAAAAAAGGTTTAACAATAGGAAAAGTAATTTCCCATTACATTTTCAATATTTTCTTGGCTACACCACAGACTTCCAGTGAAGAAACATGGAATTTGCCAAAAGCCATGAGAATAAAGGCTATTAACACTTGATGCTACATAGCAGGACAGGTCATTCAATCCAAGGACCTGAATTTGTAAGAGGGAATAAGCTTGAAGGGCTGTACCTCTTCACAACATTCCTTTTGTTTCTTCTGTTGTCACAATTAATTATTTTAGAATATTTCTACTATCATTACTGTCACAAGAAAATCACTTTCCATCTTGTGATCCAGTAAAAATCAAGCACCTACAATTAGAAAGTTGTGGTAACCTGCGATCCTTAAAAGAACATGTTCAAGCCAAACTTGACTCATGAAAGTCTGTGTTATTGTGACATTTATGACATATTACCATTATATTAAATAAAAAGAAGCTATTTTTAAAAAATTATGTAAAGTTAATATGGGAAAATTGATGTTTATATGGTAAGTAAATAAAGTAGGATTCAAACTTATATGCCTAATACCACATGCATTCAGCTATATAAAGAAATATGCATATTTCTGAAGG
>NW_006284099.1:109631-110590 GCF_000327345.1 Myotis davidii
GTACTGACGGCTTAGGCCTCCCTCTGCGGGCTGCAACTGGGCTGATCAGGGGAAGGCGCCAGGCCCATCACCCTGCTGTTGCAGCCACAGTCGCCAAGGTGTTTTGATCAACACGGATTCCAGTCCCTTCACCATGAAAAAATGACAACTTTCTTTAGGCATTTTCAAGATGTGTCTTTCATAGGATATGACATTTCTTTATTTCTTTTCCCCTCACCTGAGGATATGTTTCCATTGATTTTTAGAGAGTGTGGAAGAGAGAGGGAGAGACAGAGAGAAACATCAATGTGAGAGGGACCCTGCCCGCGCCCCGACCAGAGCCTGGGCCGGGGAGGAGAAGCCTGAAACCCAGGTATGTGCATGCCCTGGACTGGAATCGAACCCGGGACCCTTCGGTCCACGGGCCGACGCCCGATCCACTGAGCCAAACAAACTAGGGCTCAACAGTATTTTTTTTTATTTTTATAACGGTTTCTTGTTGCTTTAAGTGCTCTGTTATTCCAAACACACCTGCGTCCTCGGTCCGACAGCCTCGCAAGTGGATCCTTTCACCGCCCGGGTCGCTCTTAAAAGAACATGTTCAAGCCAAACTTGACTCATGAAAGTCTGTGTTATTGTGACATTTATGACATATTACCATTATATTAAATAAAAAGAAGCTATTTTTAAAAAATTATGTAAAGTTAATATGGGAAAATTGATGTTTATATGGTAAGTAAATAAAGTAGGATTCAAACTTATATGCCTAATACCACATGCATTCAGCTATATAAAGAAATATGCATAACGTAAAGACTAAGAAAATTGTACCAAAGGCTAAGAGTACACACAATTATAAATTTTCTTCTGTACATTTCTAAGTTTATAAAACACTGAGTACATTTTTACTATGTATATATTATAGGTCCCTGTACGCCACCGCATCACCCCACTGTTGCAGCCCATAAATATAAATACAC
>NW_006284099.1:110885-125320 GCF_000327345.1 Myotis davidii
TCCGCCAAGGTGTTTTCATCAACACGGACTCCAGTCCCTTCACCACGAAAAAATGACAACTTTCTTTAAGCATTTTCAAGATGTGTCTTTCATAGGCTATGACATTTCTTTATTTCTTTTCCCCTCACCTGAGGATATGTTTCCATTGATTTTTAGAGAGTGTGGAAGAGAGAGGGAGAGACAGAGAGAAACATCAATGTGAGAGGGACACTTTGATTGGTTGCCTCCTGGATGAGCCTTGACCTAGGCCCCGGCCAGGGAGGAGCCTGTAACCTAGGTACATAGCCTTGATCATAATCAAACCTGGACCCTGCAGTCAGCAAGCGAGGCTCTATCCACTGAACCAAACCGGCTAGGGCAGGATATGATATTTTTTAGCCCCTCCAGCAGCGGACCTTCATTTTTTCCTCCAGGAGTGTGGTGGAAAACCCTAGATCACCTTCTTGGATTCTTATAACCCAAGTTATCAAGAACACTGCAAGTGGCAGTGTACAGGGAGCTTATCCAATGAGCAGTCAGAAAAGGTATTTACATTCGAACTGGTTTGGCCCAGTGGATAGAGTGTCGGCCTGCAGACTGAAGGGTACCAGGTTTGATTCCTGTTAAGAGCATGTACCTTGGTTGGGGGCACATCCCCAGTGGGGAGTGTGCAGGAGGCAGCTAATCGATGTTTCTCCCTCACTGATGTTTCTGACTGTCTATCCCACTCCCCTCTTCTCTGTAAAAAAATCTATAAAATATATTTTTTAGAAAAAGAAAAGGTGTTTCCTCTGCAGCTAATGCGCAGAGGACCCCCTGCGTTGTGTCCACTGGACTAGGGGCATGTCCCTGCCACTGGGGGGTGGGGGTGGGAGTTGGGGGGCATGCCCCCAATGCTGGAAGCCAGTCCCGCATTGTGGGCACTGGGCTGGGAGGCGTGGACCCCAGCTGCCACTTGGCGCCGGTGCACGCACAAGTGGCCACAGGGTAGGAACATCTGCTTGACGCCTGCGCCCATAGGCCCGGAGTGGCCAGGGGCGTTCTGGGTCCCCAGCCGCTCAGGAACTACACGCTGGCCTACAGGCTAGGAGTGAGATGGGTGACGGGGATGTTCCGAGGACCCACGCTTCTCGGTGCCTGCGCATGCAAATTAACCCAGCATCTTTGTTGGGTTAATTTGCATACTCACTCCTGATTGACTGGTGAGCGCAGTGGAGGGACCGTCAATTTACATGTTTCTCTTATTATATAGGATGTGATGTTGTTGTGGTATTCAAAGGATATAATTGCTTATGTGTGGTTGGCTCTAGGTTGGTATCATCTTATGGGGGTTACCTGGCTACTATTTCAGACTGAAGAATGTACAACTGAAAAATGGTCTTTATTGTCTAAAGAGCACTTGGGGGTTTTTTTTGTGGGGGTTTTTTTGGGGGGGTGCCCTGAAGGGTGTCCCAGATCACGGTGGGAGGTCCCCACTGGGTTGCCTGGCCAGCTTGGGTGAGGGGCTGATGGCTGTTTGCAGGCTGGCCACAGCCCCCAGCCACCCAAGCTCCCAGTTGAGGCTGGCCATGTCCGCAGGCTGGAAGCAGGTATCTGAGATTTATTTAACTTTTATAATTGAAACTTTGTTGCCTTGGTCTGGCTGGAAGCTGGGTTGCCCCTGGCAATCCATATTCCCAGCCACTCCTTGATTGGAGGCCATGCCGGCTAGAACAGCCGTGGGCAAACTACGGCCCGCGGGCTGGACCCGGCCCGTTTGAAATGAATAAAACTATTGAAAAAAAGACCGTACCCTTTTATGTAATGATGTTTACTTTGAATTTATATTAGTTCACACAAACACTCCATCCATGCTTTTGTTCCGGCCCTCCGGTCCAGTTTAAGAACCCATTGTGGCCCTCGAGTCAAAAAGTTTGCCCACCCCGGGCTAGAAGCAGGTATCAGGGATTTATTTATCTTCTATAATTGAAACTTGGTAGCCATCAGTGGAGCTCAGGGCCGGCCTGGGCATGCGGGAAGCTTAGCTTCCTCCATCGCCGGGGCAATGCAAGGCTCCTGCTTGCTCCAGCTCCGTGGCCGCTGCCATCTTTGTGATGGAGTGATGGTTAATTTGCATATTACTCTTTGATTAAATAGGATTTTTTATGGTCAATATATGTTTAGTTTTATTTTTTTAATTTCATTTTATTGTTTAAAGTATTACAACTAGCATATTTTTATTGATTTCAGAGAGAGGAAGGGAGAGATAGAAACATCAATGTTGAGAATCATTGGTTGCCCCCTGGACAACCCCCTACTGGGGACTGAGCCCGCAACCTGGGCATGTGCCCTGACTGGGAATCGAACCATGACCTCCTGGTTCATAGGTTGATGTTCAACCACTGAGCAACACTGGTCAGGCTAAGCACATATTTTTTAACTAGAAGCCCGGGGTCCCTCATCCCAGCTTCACTGTGCTGCCGCAGAGGTGGGGCAGGCGAAGGTGGAACAGCTGAGCCGCGCTCCCACTGTGGGAGTACACTGACCACCAGGGGGTGGCTCCTGCATGGAGCGCCTGCCCCTTGGTGGTCAGTGCACATCATAGCAACCAGTCAAATGATCGAGTGGTCGCTTCGGGTTTTATATATACAGATATGAAGAAAAGTTTATTTTATAGCCAACAAGACAAATCCATGAAATGTTTAAGATTCTAGGGTACTTACTAGTCAGTACTACTCAGAATAACTAGTCTTTTTTATTATGCATGCAATCTTCTTTCTCATCCACCATGTGAACTTTTTGAAGAAAAGGAAATGTTTTTACTATGTTCATTTCTGGTTGAAAAGTTTGGATGTGGATGCAGGAGCTAGTTCTCAGGCTGACACCCAGATTTAGAATAAAAACCATACTCAAACAACTCCAACTGTCTTAGAAAGGAACAGCAGATGTTACATTTTATCAGGTGCAAAAATCCTAATGCCTTTCACCCAAAACAATATAACTTCTGAGTCTCATTGTCCTCACCTACACCCAGTAGAGTTACCATCTGTTCTTGGAAATTAAGTAGACACACAATAAATAATGATTACATCAACCATGGCAGAAAGGCCTATTTGACACCATCTCACTAGATGGGATTTGCTAAAGACCTGATGTTCTTTGAGATGTAACTATAAAAATTAGTTAAAAATCTTTAACTTACCCAATAGGATAGACTAGACCAGTGGTTCTCAAAGCGTAGTCCCTGAACCAGTAGCCTTAGTATCACCTGGAAACTAGTTAGCAATGTGTATTATCAGGCCCTGCCCTAAGCGTAGGAAATCAGAAACGGGTGGGGTTAAGGGGTATGATCCGAGGAGGGAGACCAATGTATGCTTTACTAAATTGATTCTGATACATGCTCAAGTTTGAGAACCCGTGTACCATAGACCTTAGCAAAAACCAACCAACTGGCTCTCAACTTATTCAACAAGTCTTCCTGGAGAACTTCCCTTACATTTGCAGTTCACTAATCACTATTCATATTCACTATCAGCCCGTATCTCTGGATTGAGTCACTGAAAAACTACCATAAGATACCACAAAGTCACTTTCCATAAAGAACAAAATATGCTACACAACACTTTCTAAAAGCCATTAAAGCACTTTTTCTGAACTGTTTATGAAACCACTATGTACAGAAATGCAATAAACAAACAAAGATTGAGGGGGAAAAACTTAGATGACAATGAAACACTAAAAAATGGAATAAATGGGAAAAAGGAAAACAAATTTATTACATAATTAAGGCATAATAGCTGAAACCGGTTTGGCTCAGTGGATAGAGCATCGGCCTGCGGACTGAAAGGTCCCAGGTTCGATTCCGGTCAAGGGCATGTACCTGGGTTGCGGGCACATCCCCAGTGGGGGGCGTGCAGGAGGCGGATGATCGATGTTGCTCTCTCATCGATGTTTCTAACTCTCTATCTCTCTCCCTTCCTCTCTGTAAAAAATCAATAAAATATATTTAAAAAAAATAATTAAGGCATAATAAAATGTTTTAAATCTTAAAAAACCACACTAAACCAATAGGAAAATGGGTAAAAGAAATGAACTGACAATTCACAAGAGTAAATATTAGTGGCCAAGTATGAAAAAAGATGCTTAATTCACTACTCTTCAGCTAAGTGCCAATTAAAGTAACATGAAGAATTCTTGGACTATATCATAGAATCAAAAGTATCAGTAAGTAAAGGCATACATTCAAGACTGCTTAATGTAACATCATTGCTCATAACAAGAAAAATCAATATGCATTAGTTGGGAAATAATTGAATTATGGAACATCCAAATGGTGGAATGTTATGTAGCCATTAAAAGAACACTACTTACAGCTACATGAAGCGACTTAGTTTTTCACAGAATAGTTTAAGTATTACTATAATTTTAAATTTATACTGAATAGGTCTAGTAAATGCATGCATTCACCAGTCACCATGAGTAAATAAATGCACACAGCTGGGGCGTGGCATAGTTCATCTGGGAGCATGCATTAAAATTGCTGCAGAGCTCTGACCAGTGCAGCTAAGTGGTTAGAACATCAGCTTGGGGACTTAAGGTTTGATTTCTGGTCAAGGGCATGTACATGGGTTGCGAGTTTGCTCTGCGGCCTTGGTCAGGGCATATTCAATGTGTCTCTCACATTGATGTTTCTCTCTCCCTCTCCCTACTTCTTATTCACACTCTCTAAAAATCAATGGGGAAAAAAAAACATATCCTAGGGCAGTGGTCAGCAAACTGCAGCTCGTGAGGCACATGCAGCTCTTTGGCCCCTTGAGTGTGGCTCTTCTACAAAATACCGGGTCTTCCACAAAATACTGAATTCTGCGCATGGGCCGTGAAGTTTCAATCGCACTGTACGTGTGCGCCCGCACGTGGTGTTTTGTGGAAAAGCCACACTCAAGGGGCCAAAGAGCCGCATGTGGCTCATAAGCTGTGGTTTGCCAGCCACAGTCCTAGGGTAAGGATTAACAAAAAATGCTGCAGGAAGTCAAGCCATGTGACAACAGAACCAACTACCACGTGCAATGCAGTGTGATCATGTGCTTATCATTCCCCGAACATTGTTTAGTAGCTATGACTCTTGGATTTAAATATGTAGACTATAGATATAGATATGTAATTTATGTATGTCAACGAAATTACTAGTGTTTTTTTTTCCAACATATGGCCTGTTCTCTAAAATTTGTTAAAAATAACTGAATTAACTTTTTTTAAAAACCCTGTTAATTTAATTATAAGGAAATCTTGATTAAAAGCATTTAAAAAATAACAGGATGTTAATTTTCACAACACACAGATCGGAAATTTTGTCTGTTAAATCCAAGTTCGTTAAACCAAGGGTTTACTGTAAACATTTTTTAACCCTCCTCCACATGGCACTTTAAAAAAGCTATTAATGTTATGTGTATTATTTGGTCCACTACTTTTGGTACATATGCATACACCACATTTTACTTTTCAATCTACTAATAATGGGACACTTAGATTGCCCCCAACTTCTCCCTACCACAATAATGCAATATTCTCACAGATACCACCTTATGGAAAAATGTGATATGATCTTTGGAATATAAACCCAGGAGTACCAGTCTATACTTCTATCAGCAATACATAGGGTTCCTATAGCCTCGGATGACTGCTAGCACATACCATTATACAGTTTTCTAATTTCTACTAATCTGATATAGCTTTATAAAGTGTGTGGTTTTATTTGTATTTCTCTAATTACTAATGAGTTTGACCATCTATTCGTGCTGAGTTCCCTGGTCTATGAATTGTCTATCTATATCCGTCGTCTATTTATCCTTGTTGATTTGGAGGCACTTTTGGATATTCTACATTAACAGACCCTTGAAACTCTTAAAACATTGCTAAAAATCTCTCTATCTATCACCAGTCTGTTAACTATCTTTGGCAGTGCTGTGTAATGTTGTCCACAGACCACTTGCTATTTCACCAATTATTTGAATGTTCATGTTCCATGACAAAATGAGTTTGCACCAGAATGTTATTCAACCACATAATTGATCAATTGATATTTTTCTTCATGAAGGAAGCAGTGTGCTGATTTACATTCCAGTGTAAGCATTTTAAGAGTAGCAATGAAGCCCAGCTGGTATGGCTCAGTGGTTGAGTGTCCACCCAGGAACCAAGAGGTCACCAGTTCTATTCCTGGTCAGGGCACATGCTCAGGTTGTGGGCTCAATCCACAGTAGGGGGTGTGCAGGAGACAGCAGATCGATAATTCTCTCACATAACTGATGTTTCTGCCTCCTTCTCCCTTCCTCTCTGAAATCAATAAAAATATTTTTTAAAAAGGAGTAGCACTGAGTTATGACATCTTTCACTGAAAAGGAAGTCTTAATTTTATATTATAAAATTCAAATTTTTACCATATGGTTTATACTTTGGGATTTTTAAAAAATCCTCACCTGAGGATTTTTTCCACGTATTTTTTAAGAGAGAGAAACATCGATGTGAGAGAGACACATTGATTGGTTGCTTCCACATGCACCCTGACCGGCGCTGGGGATCGAGCCTGCAACAGAGGAACATGCTCTTGAATGGGAACGGAACCCGAGACTTTTTGGTCCGCAGGCTGACATTCTAACTACTGAACTAAAATAGCCAAGCCTATGCTTTGGGATTTTTAAGAATTCCTTCTTCATGAGATCACAATATATATAACCTTCCACATTATTTTTTCTTAAATTTAGTTTTATCCAATATGGTTATTTTAAAGCCACTATGCTTATCAATACAGTGAATGGGGTCTTTTTTCTAATCACTTTCTACTTGGTTATTACTGATGTATGGAGGAGCTATTTGTTTCTATATATTATTTACTTGGTTACCTCACTGTACTTTCATTAGTCCTAATAATTTTATATTGTCCCCCCAAAAATCCGAGTCTCAATCCCATCACCTACAAATAATAATGAATTTTCATTTTTATATGTAACCTTCATTTCTTTCTTTCCTCTTATTGTATTGGTTAGGACCTCTGCTACAAATTTAAGTTGCAAAAGTTAATAGCTGACATTTTTGTGTGACCTCTGAATCAGCGGAAATGCTTTATTTAGTTTTTCCATTATGAATTCTGGTAGATATGGCTTCTTGTTCCTTTTAACTGTTACCTGGGGATCCAATATTGAACTGTCTTCCATTTTTTTTAATAGCAATAGATAAATACTTACAATATGTTAAGAAAACAGTTGCATACTTATCTAATCTAATAGAAAAACATGGTAATTGACTGTACCTTCGCTACGTCTCCCATTGGCTAATTAGCATGATATGCAAATTAACCACCAACAAAGATGGCGGTTAATTTGCATACATAGGCTCCAAGTGGTGGAGCCAGGCCTCATGGCTCTAGGGCTGGCGGAGCAGCGAGGCTTGACGTTTCCGGGGCCGGCGCCAGCCGGAACTCGGCCAGAGAGAAGGCCTGGGCCGGAGGCAAACCGGTGCCAGCAGCCAGGGGAAAGGAAGGTCTATTGCATGAAACTCTTCGTGCAACAGGCCTCTAGTATGTACATATTGATAAATTCAAGAGGAAAATATGCTCAAATCTTAAGGGAGGCTTCATCTGGATGAATTACAGGCGGTTACAATTTTCTTTTCTTTTTTAAAAATATTTTTATTGATTTCAGAGAGGAAGGGGAGGGAGAGAGAGATAGCAACATCAATGATGAGAGAGAATCATTGATTGGCTGCCTCCGGCACACCCCTCACTGGGGATCAAGCCCACAACCCGGGCACGTGCCCTTGACTGGAATCGAACCTGGGACCCTTCAATCTGCAGGCTGACACTCTATCCACTGAGCCAAACTAGGTAGGGCTGCCATTTTCTTTATATTTTCCTATACGTCCTAGAATTTTCATATGTTACATTTGTAACCATAAAATTTTTTTAAGTAACCATGCAGATAAAACAGCCTGAAACTTGAGTTATTATTTGAAAAAACTTCTAAAAATCAACCTTATTAATTTTCTTCTAAGGAAGTTCTCTAGCAATGTATACCTCAGATCTAAGTATGTATTATCAATTTACCTCTAGGAACACTGGACTATAGTTTGGTTGAGTTGACCTTTTAGTAGAGCTTTTGCCTATAATTACAATTACTACTATCACAAACCAACTAATTACTGAGAATAGCATTAAGCACCTTAAACTTTTTTACTCTGAAACTACTTTATGGTATATACACTAAATTGCCAGATGAAAATGATATCAGAGCCGAAACCGGTGTGGCTCAGTGGATAGAGCGTCAGCCTGCGGACCAAAGGGTCCCAGGTTCGATTCCGGTCAAGGGCATGTACCTCGGTTGTGGGCACCTCCCCAGTAGGAGATGTGCAGGAGGCAGCTGATTGATGTTTCTCTCTCATCGATGTTTCTAACTCTCTGTCTCTCTCCCTTCCTCTCTGTAAAAAAATCAATAAAATATATTTTAAAAAAATGATATCAGAGCTAATGAGCAGGGCCAGGACACAAATTCAGATCTTTTTTTGCACCATACCTCCTCCCCATGTAGAATCTGATTCTGAACTTTCTTTCCAGAAGACAAGTTGTCATTTTTGAAAAAAGAGATTCTGTTTTGTGAGCAGAGATTCATCAAATTCCTTAATCCATTACTTGGGAATACTTCTTAGGGTTTTTGGAACCTAGCTAAGTGGGCACCAATAGTTCTACTCAATTAGGTCAGTAAAGTTAACTTAGGGACTCCTATCCATTTTGACACTGCAAGAAACACCTGTGAAAAGGTACTACATGATCCAATTTTTGTGCCCTTCCAACTCTTCACCCATGACTCACCTCTGCCAAATGTTGCAGCCGGGTTAGCAGTGGGGTTCTCTTGTCAGATCCAAGGCGGGTGATGTAATTTGATCTTTTGCTAAATACATACAGAAGGTTAAGGACTGCCAGCACCACTTGCATATCAGAGGAAGCCAGTAAAGTTGTCAAATGCTATAAGGGACAAAAGAGGGCAGGTTCATGCTATCAAGCACACTACACATTGAAAACTTAAATGCCAATACAGATTTGTCAACATTTACAAAACTATCAAGAAGTTTAAGAACACCAAAAAAAGTGTAAGTATTGGGCCTTACAACATGTAACCTTGTCCCCAAGAAACTTACAATCTGGTGGCAACTCAGAAAAATCCAATAATAGTTAAAAAATTGAACAGCAGTTCAAAACTGCACAGGTGACCTCACAGGAAAAACCATATTACAAAAGAAATAAAATGGTATTTTAATACACAGTGGAACTCAAGAACACCATTTCCAACTAAACCAAAAGTATTATAAATGAAAGATAATGTTATGCTCCCGATTCTTTATGACAAATAAAACCGAAATTAAGACACAGGGTCCTTCATATAGGAGCTGAAGATAGCAACACCTGGGGGCACATGATTGTCATGGAACAGTGTATATAACAGTTACACAAGAGTCTCTATTTTGGTTCTTTAATACAATCGAAATACCAATATATTGAAGCATTTGGTCAACATTAAAATCAGTATGCAATTCAATTGGAAATGAACCCAGGTATTTTCAGTTGTTGATCATCCCCAAGGCCATGGACTTTCTTTAGCAGCTAAACCATTTCATCTCCAACAGACAGTTTATACATTCCCCACTTAAAACTTTGGGTGCTAGGTCCTTAGTCCAGTTGTTCCACTTTTCCTAAGCTATTTTCTTTCTGCTTGTTTGTTCTGATTCTGTTTCTTTATGGAAGACTTAGGAAAATTAACACACCACAACAGGGTACTTAACCAACAGTGATAGAAAAGTCTAAAGTTAGGCTAAAGGAAAAGAATTACTTCTCATGGTGATTTTTGACCCATTCTAAAGCTCACCGATTCCTGTGCCCACTTTACTTTATAAGAATACCTAGCATGATATTAATACACATTTTGTGGAAAAAGGAGAGAAGACTGAAAAGCAGCACAGAAACTTAGAAAAGCAGTAAGTACAGTAAAGTGTCAAGGAAATAAAACTATTTCTAATAGTTTAAAAGTAATTTGAGGCTGCTCTAATATGTGAGACAAAGATCAATTCCTGAAAATTCTGAAGAATACTTCAATACATGTATTACATTTTCATTAATTTCTTGAAGAATTTTCCCATCAATCCTGTGAAGGGTATCTATAACCAAGAAACATCCTACCATTGTTTTTGACATGGAAAATCCCTGAGTTCCATAATGAAAAGGAAACAAGTAATCCCTCAGAGAGAAATAGTAATTTCCTTATTTCCAGACATGAACAATTCCAGTTAAGAACAGAGCACAGAGGTCTGAGCCTCTCCTACCTCTATGGAACTGTACAGATGCCGGGAAAAGCTGTACTCAATGAGCAAGGCTGTGAAGTTCAACACAGCCAAGAGAAGCATTTTCAGTTGTTCTTTTTCCAGCCTATCACATACGAGCATCCACGACATATTCTCCACCGTCTGCCCAGCATCTGCCAGAATTCCATCAAAGCGGTCCAACAGGTCCACCCAGTGATATAACTCACACTGGAGAAAGAGGAAGAAAAGAATAAGGTGTTTGTGTGGGTACTTTGTTACAATGAATTGCTGAGTGTGACACCTAGACAAATTCACTTCCCATCTTTGCTTCTCTTCAATCCCTCATCAGTACAGAAACCCATGAGAAAAATTGTGCTTTGAACCACATGGACATGAATTGTTATTGCTTGCTCGCCCACACACACCATTAGATGCCACAAAACCCTTTGCACCAAGTCTTCTGAGGGAGAATTCTGGCTACATTCTGAGGTCTACAAACACAGTGACTCTTCCCTTCCAGAACCCATTTTACCTGATGTGTTCATTTTTACTTATCAAAGAAGATTCTTTTAAACTAAAAATAAAAATCTTAAATGTTCCTCTTCCTCAGCTAGCAAAATTTTCCTCTTATATTTCTTTCAAAATTTCCTTGGCAACCATTCACAGGTTAAAAGTTACTAATCTACAGCTATGCTAGACATACACTAGAGTCTTATTAGGTGATGGCTAAATGAAGCTACCTCATTATGGTTTCTCTTTCCATATCAGAGCATACAAAATGATGTACTAGTCCAGGGAGTCCTGTCTTTTGGAAGCATGGGTTCACATACCTTTCCAATGTTCCATGTTTTGATCTGCTGCAGTTCCAAGAGGAGTTGCTCATCATTACAAACCTTGAGTTTGTCTATTAAGGCTCTGCAATCTGCAGGCTGAGAAAAACAAGTATTCACAAAGGGTGTTTTGGATTATGAGGGAGACACAAAGAAGAAAAATGGAAAAATAAATCTTTAAGTAATACACTTAGAAATTTAACTTTTGATAGAATAACTACTTAAGCAGAAATTTGCCAGATGATCCCTTGGGATTAAAATGGAAATCTTATAATGAAACAATGCATCTGTGTGCATTTTTAAAACCCAGATAAACTTGCTGATATAAACAAACTGCTTGGATGGATACCGACAACAGAATAATACAAAGAAGCTAAACATCAATAAAAACAAAATGAAGGCATCTGTACCATGGAGTGAAAGACAACCAGAATCCCTGAAAAGGAATGTTGAATCAGAGGAACACTGAAAAGCCCTAGTAAATTCACAGTAAAAGGTCAAGATGAGCATTAGCTATATTTTTCTGCAACTTAAAACCCTCCAATTGTAGGAGAGCAAAGAGCTTCTGAACTTTGTAAAACCAGGACTCTATTCTTACTGAGGGTCCCATTTCCATACATTTCTGTTCTCTTTTATTGATGAAGAGCCTGTTTGTCACGTAACAAAGTGTGGACTGAAAGTTTATAGTAACGTTTCTGAAAGTGAAGCAGGGGATAGGGACTGGGACAGAGAAGCCTTCTATTAATGGATGGCAGCTGGAAGTGACTATACTTGCTCTTTAACTTGGTAAAGCAGTACAGTATCCTAGGATAGGCCTAGGTTTGGAACCAAACAAATCTGGGTTTAGTTTTTACCTTGATGTTTACTAAGCTGTTTGATCATGAGCAAATACAGTCTATAAGCCACAGCTTTCTTACCAGAAAAACGGACCTAATAACTATCTCAAAAATGTGAAGCTCAAATTTTTGCCACATACATAAAGCACTTATCTCACATAATAGGAGTTTAAATATTGTGAGACAGAATAATATTACAAAGAGCATGGGCTTTGGAATTAGGCAGTTGGTAAGCTACCTCTCTGAATTTCAGTATCCTCTTTTGCAAAATGAACACAACCTATTTATCCAGCAATGTTATTGTGAGATTTGAACTAGGAGTATTTTCAGCACCCAAAACAGAACAGGGAACAATAAGGGCATAAAGGTATATGGTTTTCTTTAAGCTAAGTCCCCAAACTTTCCTCCCTCTAAAGTGAACATTATTAAAGAGGCTACCTCAAATTTTTGTGGTAAATGTATGTAAGTCCTTGGCATAAAATCCTTCCATAAAACAGGCATGCACTTTTTCTTCCTCTTCTTGAAGTCATATAGGATGAGGAAGAGGTGGTGAAGCAATAGAAACAGAAAAACATGGGAGTCTGAACCATCTGCTCATGCAATTCACTTGTGCCTAGTATCAAATATATCACTTCAATTTCTAATGAAAAGCAGCTAAGCAGATCCAATTTTATGATTCTGTGAGTTAGATAACTCCCAGTTCATGATGAACATTTGGGTCCTGTAATCATTATTATCTATAACATAATCAGGCATTCATTCTTTATCAAGGTTCTGTAGCAAGCCAGAAGCTGCTTTTCTGAATGCTAAGATATTTGTTGGCAGAGGATGGCATGGCTCAAACTCTAGGGGTCTGCTGCAAATTCTGAAGAGGCACTCCATACACTGTTCCTCTTTCTTTATGCCATAAAGAAAGTTTATGGCGTGTGGTGCAGGTGCTGCAACCTGTCTCTCACTTTAGAAGGAAAATCTCAATACTTTCCAAACCTCTGGACCCCTGGAAACTTTCCTGAGGCTCTCAAATTTCAAAGGGCACCCTCTGAAACACATATGTCCAAGGCATCTAAGTTGCTTGTGTTTCTGCTCACAAGAACCAGGTAACATCATGGCATCAACTTAACATGCCAGCATGTTATTGTTTTATCAGGAGTGGCAAGGTCCCTTTGGACCTTGCAGTTTACAGAATACACCAGGGACAGAAATTTATCTTTAGGATATTGTCCCTGCTACATAAATGCAATTTGAATGTGTATTTCTTTATTCATGACTAGGAGCCCAGCGTGCAAAATCGCACAGCACTGTCCACCCACCTGCAGCCCTGCCTTGACACCCGAACTTGTCCACGCAGAGCTCCAGCGTGCCTGGCCCAGCTCCCAAACCCTCTGGCCTTCTCTGGCCGCTTCAAGCCCCACTCTCAGTCCCTCAAGTCGCCTCGGGTCCCACCTTCTCCGGGCGCCTCCCCCGCTTCCGCCCTGTCATGGCACCGAGGAGAACGTGGAAGCCTCCTGCCTGCTGCGATGTGCTCCTTCCCCTGGCAGGTGGGCCGTGGGGTACTCAAGAGTGTGAGCAGTGGGTGGCGAAGGACTGGTGAGGGGGGCGCTATGAGCTCTCACCCCTGCCCTTCCCAGCATGGGATGGTCCCGCCTCCTCTGGGCCCCTCTCCGCTTCCACCCCATCTCCGGAGCAACGCCCCAGCTAATATGCTAATGGTCTGGTCATTACCCGTTAGGGTGTCCCAACCATTAGCATATTAGCTCTTTATTAGTATAGATAATATAAGAGAAATCACTTGCCAGTTCAATAGCTACATACCAATTACCATGGTTTATATTGATTTGCTCCTATAAAGAGATCAAATCATGGGGAAAAATCCTTTGCAAAGTTGCTGATACACAAAGTGATCAATACATGTCTTTCTTGGGCAGTTACTATGGAAAATAGTATGGAGGTTTCTCAAACAATTAAAAAGAAAACTACCATAGGATCCAGCAATTCCACTTCTGGATATTTTTATCCGATGAAAATGAAAACACTAATTTGAAAGGATATTATCCACCCCTATGCTCACTGCAGCATTATTTACAACTAGAGGCCTGGCCAACCACAATCTGGCCCTCTCACAATCCAGGACCCCTCAGGGGATGTCAGAAAACCAGTTTCAGCCTGATCTCTGCAGGCCAGGCCGAGGGACCCCACTGGTGCACAAATCCATGCACCGGGCCTCTAGTATGCATATAAGATCTTTGGTTAATCTCTTCCGGCCCACCCCCTCCTCTCTGAGATTCATCAGTATGTTCCATGTTTCCATGCCTGTGCGTTGAGTGTCTGCCCCCTGGTGGTCATTGCATGTCATAGCTACCAGCCAGTTGGCCAGCCAGCCAGTTGCTTAGGCTTTTATATATAGAGATTAGAGGCCCAGTGCACGAAATTCGTGCATGGTGTGTGTGTGTGTGTGTGTGTGTGTGTGTGT
>NW_006284099.1:125398-145823 GCF_000327345.1 Myotis davidii
AAAGTTGTGGGGGGGGGGGGGGAGGGTTGGTCCCTCAGCCTGACCTGCACCCTCTCCAATCCGGGAGCCCTCAGGGGGATGTCCACTGACCGCTTAGGCCCGCTCCCCATGGTTCTCTGCTCTCTGTGGGGCCTGCCTGCTCCACACTGCAGCAACTGCCAAGCAGGCCATGCTGGGAGCTTCCTGCCGGTGGGGCTTGCCTGCTCCCTGGTCACCAGGGCAACAGCCAAGCAGGCTGTGCTGGGAGCTGCCTGAGGGCCGCGCTTCCCTGCTGCCCGATTGCCGAGGTGACGGCCAAGCAGGCCATGCTGGGTGTTGCCTGCAGGCGACACTTGCCTGCTACCGGGTCACTGTGGCATAGCTAAGCAGGCCATGCTGGAAGCTGCCTATTGGCCGTGCTTGCCTGCTCCTAGGTCACTATGGCAATGGCCAAGCAGGCCGTGCTGGAGCCACCTGAGGGCTGGGTTTGCCTGTTCCCCAGGTCGAAGCAGCGATGGCCTGCCATGCTGGGAGCTGCCTGCAGGCCAGGCTTGCCTGCTCCTGGGTTGCTGTAGTGTTGGTCAAGCAGGCCCCGCCCTGCTGGGAGCTGCCTCCTCCCTGCTATCAGTCTCCATGGAGGTGATGAGGTTAATTTGCATACTCATTCGTGATTGGCTGGTGGGTGTTGTGAAGGTACAGTCAATTTGCATCTTTCTCTTTTATTAGTGTAGATAGATAGGATATGGAAACAACCTAAGTATCCATCAATGGACAAGAGGATAAAAAAGATGTGGTGTGTGGAATACTACTCAGCCACAATGAATTCTTGCCATTTGTGACAACATAAGTGGACCCTGAGAGCATTATGCTAAGTGAAATAAGTCAAATACTGTATGATATCACTTATATATGGAATTTTAAAAATAAAAAGCAAACAAGAAAACCATGCTCACAGATACAGAGAACAGACTGGTGATTGCCACAGGTGGGGAGTGGTGAAATAGTTAAAAGCGTTGAAATGGGGAAAAAAATTGAAAACATAAATGTCCTTAAAAATAACACCTATTATTGACCATAGCAAGGGAAAACTGGGTATGCTACTTGAAAAAAATAGGCATTTTTAAGCCATAAAAACACACATAATCAATAATCTAAAAATTCCACTTTGAGGAGTTTATCCTAAGTAATTTGCTAGTAGCTATCAAATGTTCTGAACCAGGGATTTGTACATAGGTGTGACTCAAAGAACAAATCCTAAAAATCAATTAGGTTAAAAAAAATTAACTTGCATTTCTCTACAAAGTTTAATTATTCTGCAATTCTACTGACTGCTCTTTTCTGAAATGGCCTATGCATATTTTGTCATTGGGATATTTATCCCTCCTACTGATTTAGCTACAAAACATACTAAGTACATTGGGTTACAAATATTTTTCCTGAACCTGCCATGTGCCTTTCGATACAGTACTTTACATTTCCAATATTTGTATAGTTTCTTAAGGCAACCTTTTTTTTCTGTTCTTCAGTTTCCAAAAAAATATTTTGAGTACATAATTGTCAAAAATTTTCTGTGCCAAAACATATCAAAAACAAAATGAAAGTATTGGGAACAATTATGAAAACGAATATATCTAATATGTATAACATAAGGATAACAAAATTGAGGAATATATATTAAAGCATGCAAGTGAGCAGAGTAAAATATTTCTTTGCCACCTCGTAACAAAAATTTTAAAGATAAGCTATAACGCTGGTGAGGGTATGGGAAGATAACACCTCCCACATTCATTAGTATAATGCTAAGTGGAAAGGCAGGAAAACTACCCATGCAATAATCTTTTAGACACTGGGAGTATAGCAAAATGTTAACAGTGACATCTATAAGTAATACTCGCTAGGTAGAAAGTCTTTAAAAAAAGCAAGAGCCCTGTATTTAGAAAATGAACTCACTGATTATGAACCAGCTACTTTACTAAGCAACTGCCTCAAATCAAGGAGGGAGGAATTATCAGTCCTGTATTATAGATGTGGAAACCAGGGCAAGTTAATAAACTCTCAGTCACAAAAATCTGGTAATACTCAAACCCACGTCTAATTCCAAAGCTTGTGTTCCCTGTAGCACATGGGGTCTACAAGAGTGTCATACTTTAACCTCAAACACAGTTTAGGTTAGCTGATAGAATACTGAAGCTGGGATTACTACTACTGACATAGGATCAATTGACATGGCCAACCTATACAAAGGTTAAGCTGAACTCTATTATTAAGAAAAAGTAATAGAGAGCTAAAACATTGGCTTCACAAGAAATCTAATCAGAAAGATATTACCACTTTATACCATAGAGCCTTTCAATGCATAGAAATAGCGGCCAGAAAGCCTACTTCAGGTATATACAGCTACAAACTACTCAGGGCTCACTTTCCACTGGTCATTAGCTTTCTCACTTTTTTAATAAAAAAAGTTCAAAAATCTGACTGCTTCAAGACAAGTTACTTTTTCTACTGCACTTTGTATATACAAGTAGTAACATATTTGGTGAACAGATTGTAAGCAAGTTTACTGAAATGAAAAAATAGAACAAACTTTTGGATACTTACAGCCTCAGTAGGTGTCTTTTTCAGTTTAGTCCTGTCTACTTTCATGATTTCGATTTTCTATTTTATAACCTGAAAAGTAAGTAAGAATTAAAACTGCAATCTTGAACTATTCATGCTTAGACATTGACAATATAGTGAAGAGCATGCAAAATGCTTAAAGTAAAAATTCTGGAGTTATAATGCCATGCCAATTCAGAGACACAGCTATGAGGTAGGAAGGGGTAAAGAATCTCTCCAGATAAAACTGGCCCACATCTATATGTTGCAGAAGTCTATAATCAATTTAAGCCAAAATTAAAACGTCTCTTTTTAACAAACCTCTTAAACTCATTCATAATTGAAAATAAAATATGGCAGGAGTGGCCAGGGAGAGGTCAATGGGGGGGAAAGGAGACATGTAATACTTTCAACAACCAAAGGACTTGTATGCATGCATATGAGCATAACCAATGGACACAGACAGTAGGGGGGTGAGGGTTTGTGCTTGGGGGTAAGGGTGGCCGGGGAGAGGTCAATGGGGGAAAAGAAGACTCATGTAATACTTTAAACAATAAAGAATTTAAGTTAAAAAAATTAAATTAAAAAAAAGAAAACAGTTAAATGTTTTTAACATCTCAGGTTGAAAAATCACCATATCACTGTAGTTTTCTGGAAAACTTAACAATCCCACTTCTGGAAATTTATCCAAAGAAAATCAGGAGGATGTACATAAATCTTTAACCAAAAGAATCCATACTGAATTACCATGTATAATAGTGAAAAATTGGAAAGGATCAAATGTCCAAAACAGAATTGGTTTAAAATGAAATACTACGCAACTGTTAAAAATATTGCACACAATTACATAATAGCACACAAAGAATTCATGGTGAAATAAAGTAGTCACAAAATAGAATGAACAGTATAAAGGTCTGTCTAAAGAAAATAGGTAAAAATGCATCAAAATGTTAATTCATTGTTAATCAAAAGGATTATGTATGTTTGTTTTATCTGTGTATTTCTGTATGTTTTTAACCAATAAAAATATATTAGTTGTATCATAAGAACAAAAGCAACACAATACTTTCATCTTTTAATAGAAAATGAGGTACAAAATTCACTAGAAATAGCTGTAGTTTGGAAAGCTCGAAAGTGAGCAACAGTCTTCAGTAGAACCATAGTATAAATATAGGTGATCTTTGATGGTAGACAGGTCCTTTAAAATGCTCTGGCCAAGGCTCAGGAAGAAAAAGGTTTCACATGAACAGAGGGAGAGGTTAATTGCAAGCTCTTTACACAACTAAGATACTGCTGCCAATAATGTATTTGCTACATAGCTGTCACTGGAGGTCAATGTCTCCCCCTGCCCCGCCCCCTAAGAAGACCATCATAATATAAAGATGACAAAGCCAAGTATAAATTCTAGGCAACTTTTGGCCTAGATTTAGTCCAGCATACTCAGTGCAGTAGAAATAGCGTGTATTTGCCTGTGTAACTGGCATTCATTCAACCAATGGGCATTCAGTAAGAGTTGGAGAAAATCCAGAGTATGTTTAATGTTTCCGTAGATACCATTCCAGAAGAAAAAAAGATGTTTTTCCTCTATGGTTCACATTTAAGGCATGTGAACTCAGATTACTTTTTAAAAAAAACTACCTCAGCATCTAATACAGAATGGACAAAATGCCTGCTGCCCATAACTTCCAAATATCTAAAATGAGACCAACAGGATTCTGGCAACAATTATAAATGAGCTTTTTATACAATTACTAGAGGCCCAGTGCACGAATTTCGTGCATGGGGGGGGGGGGGGATATCCTTCAGCCCAGCCTGCACCCTCTCCAATCTGGGATCCCTCTCACAATCTGGAACCACTGGCTCCTAACCACCACTGCCCCTCCCACCCCACTGGCCTGGTCACTCCATGCAGCCTGCTGCTCAGTCTTTTGGTCGACCCTCACTAACCACCCTGCCAGCCTGGCGGCCCCACACAGCCTGTTCAGTCATCCATCTGGTTGTTTTGGTTGTGACGGTCGCTTAGGCTTTTATATATATAGATTCTCAGGCTTTGTTTTTCTCATACCCATTACTTAGAGCAATCATTTGTTGGGAAGCTACTGGCTGCATCTGCTGCATACACCATACAACACAAATCACTGAACGCTTTCCCTCTAACGTTAGGAACAAGGTAAGAATGCCCATCGATTCTCACCACTTTTATTCACACATGTTGGAAGTTCTAGCCACTGCAATAGGGTAAGATAAGAAAATAACAGGTATATAGATCAGAAAGGAAGAAATAAAACTGTCCCTATTTGCAAATGACAAAAGACTATCAAATATGCCCAAAGGAAAAAGCAACTCAATCAAAGATAGTTTCATTAACAAATGGTGCCAGAGCAAGTAGATATCTATAGGCAAAAATATCAACCCTTTAACCAAAGTCTCATATTTTATATAAATCAATTCAAAATGGATCATGCGGTGAGGATGTGAAGAAAAGAAAACCCTGTCTCATTGTTGGTGGGAATGTACACTGTTGCAGTACTACAAAACAGTATGGAGGTTCCTAAAAAAATTAAAAAATATGACCCCAGCAATTACACTTCTGGGTATTTATCCAAAAGAAATGAAAACACTAACTTGAAAAGGTATATGTACCCCCATCTATATATATAAAAGCCTAATATGCAAATTGTCCCCTCAGGAGTTCGACCAAGAGTTTGATCCCTCACTATGATGTGTGCTGACCACCAGGGGGCGGCACAGAACGAAGGAAGGCCCCAGCCAGCAGCTGGGGGAAGGAAGGCCCCAGTCCGCAGCCAGAAGGCTTCCATTGGCCCTGATGGCTAGCCAGGCACAGGGCCCTACTTGTGCACGGATTTCATGCACCAGGCCTCTAGTATTTATTATAACAGTATTTGCAATAGCCAACACATAGAAAATGTGGTGCGTGTGCGCGCGCGTGCACACACACACACACACACAATGAAATACTATTCAACCATAAAATATAAGGTAATCTTGCCATCTGCAACAACACATATGGGCATTTATGCTAAGGAAAATAAGAGGAAAAGATAAATACTGCATGATCTCATTTCTATAGGGAATCTCAATATATATATATATAACAAAACACCTGGAACTCACAGAAACAGAAAAGAGATTAGTCGTTGCCAAAAGTGGGGGTGGCTGAAATGGGTGAAGGTGGTCAAAAAGTACAAACTTCTAGTTATATTGAATCATTATGTTGTATACCTGAAATATACTGCACATGATTACATAACAATAAAAAAGCTAAGTAATAAAAGGATCATGAGCGTAAATGTAAAACTAGATGACTTACCAAAAATGTAGATGAGATCGCCTATAAATCTTAACATAAGTGTCTAAGACTGCTTTGACTTCGGATTCTGTACTTGTAAAGGGTATGGATTGAAAACAATAGACTCTGGCTTAAAAAGTGATTTACTAGAAGGACAACTGATAGTTTACAGAACCAACAGGAAGACTTAGCAATCCACATTCAGAAAAGAGGAGGAACCAAGGAAGCTACACAGCCTGGAACTACAGCAAAAAACCTCCCACAGACACAGCTTAGCGGGCAATGTCAGACCCTGGATGTCTGGAAGGTACTGCTAGTGCCAGAAGTATTTCTAAATGGTCTCAGGTTATTTATTTTAAGCATCAGTGACTCTAGATGCAAAGTCCAAGTGTGAGCATCTGACTGGTCAAGCATAGGTTCCATGCTAACTGTTGAGGTTCTGGAAGAACAAGTGCATTTGGCCTTTTCAGTTTCCATGGTGTTTGGGTTCCAAACCTTTCATAAACAGATTCAGATAACCACCCAATTCAAAAACCAAGCCAAAACAAATGAACAAATACACACATCCCCATAACAAGTGCAATGTTAAGCTGATTTCTCTAACTTTGTTGCAAGAAAAATCTATAGATTAAAAAGGAACACTACCACTGTTCACTAGACATTGGTTAAGAAAATTCAAGGGTTTTTATATTTTCCTAGTTACTCTATATTTAAGCTGGTTTCACAGTGAGAAGGGGGAATATTTTTGAGTGCCCATTACAAGCCAGACAATACTTAGGCTGGTGTTTCCCAAAGCATTTTAGAGCAATTTGCTCCACTAAGGAAGACAAGGTTCCAGTAATTTGGGAAATGTTACAAAAGAAATTTCTCATCCTTTAAAACAGTCATATGACTGACTGACATTATTAATGACTCCAAGAAATCTTCGGTAAAAGAAATTTGTCAGGGCAAAGACCATTTTTTTCAAGTGACATATACTGACATTCCACCAATTTAAGTACCCCAAAGAATACACTTTGAGACATGCTGCACAAGGATTTCATAATAGCCTTTCATGCAATCCTCACCACTCAAGCCAATTTTTGTCCCCATTTACAGATAGAGAACTGCTATTACCATGACTTCCATTTAATTATTTCTTTTTTCTCTTCCTTATTCCCCCAAACTTTTTACCTTTGAGGTTTCAATATTGGTTTTATAGGTTTTATGTCAAATGTGCAGAATTAGACTGAGGAAAGCTGCTCTTTAAAGGGTAATTCACTCTGTAGTAATCACCTCCAACTGATCAAATTTACAATGACTTTCAATACTGTGCCAGCTTAAAGGCAGAAGACACCTGCAAATCTGGCTCAATAGCAGTTGAGTTTAATGGTAGACTAGCCTTATTATTCAAAGCATGGTCAAAGGATCAGAGTACTGACACCACCTGGGAGATATTAAAATTGCATAATTTCATCAAAACTATTAGAAATGGTAAATTAATTCAGCAAAGTAGTAGGATACAAAATAAATATTCCGAAATCAGTTGCATTTACATACATCAATAACAAACCATTTGAAAGGGAAACTAAGAAAACAATCCCATTTACAAATGTACCAAAAAAATAAAATATCTAGGAATAAATTTAACCAAGGATGTAAAAGATCTGTACTCGGAAAATTATAAGACAGTGAATAAAGAAACTGAACAAGATACAGTTAAGTGAAAACATATACCATGTTCATGGACAGGAAGATTAAAAATTAAAATGTCCATCCTACCCAAAGCAATCTATAGATTCAATTCCTATCAAGATATCAATGGCGTTTTTCACAGAACTAGAACAAATATTCCAAAAATTAATATGGAACCACAAAAGACCCCAAATAGCCTCAGCAATCTTGAGAAAGAAGAACCAAGGTGGAAGAATCACTGATATCAATCTCTACTACAAGGCCATAGTAATCAAAATATCATGGTACTGGCATAAAAAGACATATACATCAATGGAATGGAATAGAGAGCCCAAAAATAAACTCACACTTTTATGGTCAATTAATATTTGACAAAGGAGGCAAGAACACAATGGGGTCAACATAAGTTTATTCAATAAATGGGTGTTGGGAGAATTGGGTAGATATATGTAACAAACGGAAACTAGAACACCTCTTTACACCATATACAAGAATAAACTAAAAATGGATTAAAGTTTTAAATGTCAGACTCAAAACCATAAAAATCCTAGAAGAAAACATAAGCAGCAAAATCTTAGACATTTCTCATAGCAATTTTTCTGATATCTCCTCAGGCAAGGGAAACAAAAGAAAAAAATAAACAAATGGGATTATATCAAGCTAAAAAAATTTTGCACAGCAACAGAAAGCATCAATGAAATGAAGACAATTCAGTCAATGGGAGAACATATTCGCCAATGATACATCTGATAAGGGATTAATATCCAACATTTGTAAAGAACACATACAACGCAATACTGAAAAAGCAAAAAGTCAATTAAAACATGGGCAAAGAACATGAATAGACACATCTCCAAAGAGTACATACAGATGGTCAATAGACATGAAAAGATGCTGAATATCATGACTCATCAGAGAGATGCAAACTAAAACCACAATGCGATATCACCTCACACTGTCAGAATGGCTATCATCATCAAGAAATCACCAAACACCAAGTGCTGGTGAGGACGGTGGAGAAAAGAGAATCCTCATACACTGTTGGTGGAAATGCAGATTGGTGCAGCCACTCTGGAAAGCAGTATGGTATTACCTTAAAAAATTAAAATGGAACTACCTTATGGCCCTGTGATACCACTTCTGGCAATATATCCAAAGGGACCTGAAACACTAATTCAAAAGAATGTATGTACCCTATGTTTACTGCAGCATTATTTATAATAGCCAAGATCTGGAAAGAGCCCAAGTGCTCATTAGTTGATGAGTGGATAAAAAAGCTGTGGTACATTTACACAATGGAATACTATTTGGCAGTAAAAACAGAAGGAAATCTAACCATTTGCAACAGCATGAATGGACTTGAAGAATATCATGCCAAGTGAAATAAACCAGTCAGAGAAAGACAAATACTATATGATTTCACTTATATGTTGAATCTAATGAACCAAATAAACTAACAACAACAAAAATAGAAACAGACTCCTAGATACAGAGAACAGACTGATAGCTGTCAAAGGAACATGGAGTAGGGGAGCTGAGTGAAAAAGGTGAAGAGATTAAGCAAAAAATTCCCCAAACCTCACATACAAACAGTATGGTGATTACCAGAGAGGAAAAGGGGGGTGAAGGATGTAGGAGAAGGTAAAGGGGAATAAATGGTGATGTAGGAGACTTGACTTGGGGTGGTGAACATACAATACAATATAATAGTGGCACTTAATTCAAGACAGTTCAAGAAGGGATTTGTTTGAAAACTAAAACATCTCCTCCCCATTAAAAATAATGTAAATGGAATTAATCTGTTCCAGACCCCCACACAATTCTAATTTTTTTTATATACAGAACATGTCTAAACTCTTATCATTCTCAACTTTCCTTTTCACTTTGCAACATTCTGAGGACCATGATGACTTACTGTGGGTATATAAGCAGCAGCAACAAAAGCAGACAAAAAAACATGAAAATAATCATAGCACAATTTCCTGAGATGTTAACAATGCAAGGTTTAGCAGTAAACTGACTCATACTCATGCATTCTCTCCTTTGTCACCTGAGAGACACGTGACTGATCATACACGTATCAGAATGAAAGGGTTGTCTGGTCGAGAACCGAAGTTTTGTTAACAATTCTGTTGAGAATCGAATTGTTCGAGATGGGAGATGTTCAAGAACCGAGGTCTGACTGTACAGATGATGAATTATAGAATTGTTCTCCTGAAATATAAAACCCAGATAGCCACATTACTATTATCAAATAAAAAATAATTCCTTAGTGTAATTAAATACCTAGTGTTTATATTTGTCTTATAAATTATTTTGCATAGGTTTTGTTCAAATTAGAATCTTAATGAGTTCCATCCATTGCAACTGCTTGATGTGTCTGTTAAATTCTTGTAATCCAAAGGCATCTTTTTTTCCTTAAAATTTATTTATTAAAGAATCTGCATTGTTTGTCCTATAGATGATTGTAATATTTCACATATACATAAATACAGCTTTTATCATTTTATTGATTTCAGAGAGAGGAAGGGAGAAGGAGAGAGATAGAATCATCCATCAGCTGCCTCCTGCATGCCCCCTACTGGGGATTGAGCCCGAAACCTGGGCATGTGCCCTGACTGGAAAATGAACCAATGACCTCCTGGTTCACGGGTTGTCACTCAACCACTGAGTCACACTGGCCGGGCTATTTCACCTATTGTTATTGTCCCTGTATTTTCTGTTACATTGTTAATGAAAGTCAGACCAGAAAAAATAAAAATAAAAATGTATAAAAAAGTATAATCTCAGACTTGAGGAATCAATCTGTATTTTAATAAGATCTTCAGGTGATTCATATATTAATGTTTGAGAAACATGAGATCAGAGTACAGACTCAGAATCTGGAAACTCTGGTTAGAATCATTGCTATATCACTTACTGTATGAACACGGACAAATCAGCCTCTGTGTACTTGTTTCCTCAACTGTGAAATAGGGATAGCTGACCTCCCCACTTCCACACTTACATCCAATCCGTTCTCTAGAGAGCAGCGCAAGTAATCTTCTTAAAACATAAATCAGCTCATATTACCTCCTCGCTTAAAACCTTTCAACAGTTTCCCTAGAATCATATCCAAACTCTAACCATATCCCACTGGGCTCTGGCCATGATTTTTCTCCCGAAACTCTCTCCAATCTCCTCTTCACAACCACATTAGTCTTTCTGTTTAGTTTCTGGAACACTCGTAAGTTCCTTCTGGCCTCTAAAGCTTTACAAGTGCTATTCCCATTTGAATGCTTCTGCCCCACACTCCCCTTCTTCCCACAGCCAGTTCCATTTGAGGAACTGACTTTAAAATAACTAAAAAGTGGCTTCCCATAGCAATGTAGTACCTAAAGCTGGTCTAATTTGTTATTTTTCTGCTTGTTTCTCTCATAGCAAGTGTCAATTAATGTAACTGGTTTGATTTTCTACACTGTTAAGCTCTTAGCATCTAGCACAGCATCTTACAAATGATAGGTACACATATATCTATAGAATGGAGTTCAGGAAAGGAAGTATGCCCTGAGGAAAAAAAATCCGTGATTGTTGGCATATAAACAATACTTGAAGACATAGGTCTGGAAATGATAGCTTACAGAAAAGAAGAGGCCCAGAACCGAGTTCTTATTTGATCTAATATTTAAAGGAAAGGGGAAGGAGAAGTACTTAGCAAAGGAGAGGCCAGTGAGGTAGAAGCAAAACTAATTCACAGTATCACAGAAGACAAAAGATGGCAGGACTGATCAGTTGTGTCAAATGTCAAAATGAGGTATGTCCAGAAAAATATCCACTGAAATTGGAAATAGAGATAACTTGAGAAACAATCGTTTCATTGGGGTGGTGGGAAAGGAAAACAGACTGGAGTGAGTTAAGGAATCAATGGGAAGTGAGGCAATATACATGGCATGTGCAGAAAACTCTTGTGAAAAGTTGGCTGTGAATGCAAGCAGAGAATATGGGGTCACTGAAAAGTAGAGGAAGGTAGGAAAAGAGAATATAATGGAAAGAAAATCCCTAAGAAAGCTGAGTATAGGGGACCATTTAGTGCCTCACTATTTCACCTTAACATAATGAACACTTATGTGGGTTTTAAATAGCACAAATACTACCCAGAATTAAGACAATTATCTTCCTAACCTACTAAAACTTGACTGAGTGCCCTTCCCTATATGTTTAAGTTGTATCCTGTACCTATCACTTTCCTGACTATTAATGAGAAAATGTCTGCCACAGGGTGGGGAACGAACAAAAAAACACCTAGAAAGGGAAGAAGCATACATTATTAGTGGTTGCCTCTAGGTGGCAGAATAACATAGTTTTATTTTTTTTTACTTCATGCTTTTCAATTCCTTCCAAAGTTTCTATAATCAGGCATCCATTTATAATGAGAATTTTTTGGTACAATTCTTAAGGTAGAAAACACTAACCCTTGATCCACAGGGCATGCATCAGATTAAGAACAATATCACCTAAACAAATGCCTTGTATAGGCTGGTACCTGCTCTTGGAGCTTCCTTCCAATGTCTTGATATTTAATCCTAGAGTTTAGCACACAATATTTATTGATTTGGTTTATTATTGGTAGGTTAAGTGATGTGGATGAATCAAAGTAAGCCTAAAATTCCCACTGAAATCATAGAAAAGCTTTATGGCGCTTTTAACAACAAAAAAAGCTTAAAACACAATTCCAATATGCCACAGAGCAAAACACTTGATTTTTGCCTTACAGTGATTCCCTTTGCCTTTCTGCTGTCTCTGAAAGTAAATGCAGGTGAGAACTATCCAACTAGCCATCATGCCAGGAAGCAGCAAGCTGAATCTTGAAACCCAGCCTGCTATTCACTTTTTGATTACAGAGGCACAGACATCACGTTAACTGGTTTGTTAAAGGGGGCACCAACTGATTGTCGGGCCCTTCCATCCAGTCTAGTGTTTGGTTTACTGAGGCCGAGTAGCCACATACCCAGTAAGTGGCAGAACCCAGATTCTAACCAAAGTTTGCTCCACAACTCTACAGCATATAAAATGTCTATATGCACCCACCACCCTTCCCTACAGCTACCAATATCCCTATCCTTGACTGCATAAAACCTGACCCAAAGGATTTGCTGACCTAGATTTTATTGGACACGGATAACAAGATGTATAACAAAGCAACTAACAGAGTACACAGATGTTGAATTATGCTGTACACTGAAAATTATGTTAACCAATGTTACTCCCCCCCCAATAAATTTCATTAAAGAAACGTCATGCAGAAAAAAATAGCAGTCCATAGTAATTGTTCAATGTTTGCTGATGTTAAGGAAAATAAACTCAAAGTAATAATAAAGCAACTGAATAGCCTTTACTCAAAACAAATCTGGAAATTATCTGCAAGAATACCTTGACATAGTATATCTTTCAAAATCTGAAAACACTATACCTCAGGTAAGTGTATATGCTTGCTCTTGGTGTATTTCAGTACTTCCATATACTCAAAGAAAATATGGCAAGGGCACCAAAGAAGAATCTGATACCTCAACAGTCATGACTTTGGAGGTAGGAATGGTGTCTGAGAACACATCTTCCATACTACTGTCTTGGGAAACTGCAGATCCAGAAGTTATCCTTCTGGTCACTACTTCCAATTACTTAGAGAGAGAAACTGGCATCAAAAGAATTTGGCAACAAACTAGGGCTCACCAAAGTTGTAGATCAGTTTTGCCAGCAGAGAGGAAATGGCAGAATGCCAAGGAGCCCTTCTTAGCATTCCCAAACAAGAAATAAAAACAGCAAAGTTATGCAAATTAAAGAGAGAAAGAGTCTCTGTCTATACATTTTAAATTGATACTCTGGAATAATCCTAGTCTACCCTTTAAGAATGGTCTGTGTCTCCCATCCCCCTCCTAAATTGTGACTGGATTTGGTGCAAAAGGCCTATTATAACAGTAAGTACTTATTCCCTATTTCATCACATCCAATTTCAAAGTTGCTGCAAGTACTTTTCAGTCTTACCCCTCTGTAACAGAAAATTAAGACATCAGCCTTTAAATGCTCTTTATTCAAATGTCAAGAACTTAACCACATAGAAAAGCCTCTGCTATCTAATAGGTGAACTTCACCCAGAAGGGCCACAGGCAGCATTCATTGAGTTCAGGAAAATACATCCACCAGAAGTCAAACTACTTAAAAAATTAAATCTTGAGTTCTCAACCCTGGCTGTGCAAAATCACCCCAGACATATTTTGAAAACTAATAAAGTCTGGCCATACAAATATCTGACTCATTAGATATGTGGTGATTTTTAAGCTGTATAGGTGATTTAGGTGCACAGCCAGACTTGAGAGGCACCTTGTTAGATATTAATTATGCTTTGCCAATTTGTTACTCACTTAGGAATTTGTTTTAAAGTAATGAGGGAGGGAGTGAGGTCTAAATAAAACAAACGCCATGTGTTGATAACTGCTGAAGCTGGGCAACAGGTACACAGGGTTTTATTATACTATTTTCTAGCTTTTGTGTACGTTTGAAAATCTCATAAATTAAAAATATTTTACATTTGTAATAACTAATAATAATTTAAAAAAACACAAAAAATATTTTAAATTAAGACTATCCTGCCAGATCCCTCCATTCCACCCTCCACATTGCTGGTAGAGCAATAGCCCCATAAACTCAACATCTATCTACATCATCTATCTACCTTACCTAACCCAGCATGCAAGACAGCTAGGACTTAGTACCTGTTTCCCTCTTACCAGGGCCATGACATCACATAATATTCTACATGCTTAATCATGTCAAGCTTTTACAGTTCCCCCCAACATTCAAGACTTTTGATACAATGACTCAAATTGCTATTGTTCTCTGCTGAAATGGCTGCTGTTCTCTGCATATCCCCTAGAACTCAGCTTAAGTGTCACCTCCTCTATGAAGCTATTTTAGATATCTCCCCCCGAAGTAAAACTGACCACCCTCTCCTTTGTGCCTCCAATATACCCTGCGTATATACCCTAAACCAACATACTTCTGTTTATTTACATGTCTATCTCTTCACTAGAGTTCTGCATGAATGGAACTGTGTGTACTATCTTTGTGTTTCTGTCACCAGCACAGAAACTGTTGTTATATTAATAAATGAATAAATGACTACCCAATAAATGTTTAATGAAGCTAAAAAAATCCAAGTCACATTAAACTCTTTTGGTGAAATTTTCAACTGAGAAAAACCTATTTATACAATTCATTCAATCTGTATCTCTCCACTCAACAAATACTACATAAATGAACATACTATACACAGGGTATTGTAATGGGTGCTATGAATTAGCCCGGTGTACAGAAATGCAAAATCAGAAAAATGGGAAGATTAGGAGTAATGGTAATATAAAAACAATGAAACTCTAGTACACAAAAATGCACAATTACAACTTCCTAGTGTCCAAAGCAAAGCTGAAAAATAGTCACAAGTTCAACAGTACAGTAAATAAATCCTTATGTAACACCAACCATAATCCTCTTGCTTTTTTTTAAAAAAATGGATTTTTAGAGATTAAAGTTGCATAAAGCAGAAAATACCTTTAGTAAAAGTGAAACAATTGGCCCAGCTCTTATCTTTGGTCATAGTGCTTTATTCTAAAATACTAGAAAATACAAGAACAAAAAAACACAGTGTTTGGACATCCTTAATGACATGGAGAAATCTTTAGATTTCTTCTTGTCCTATGTTGAGGGATCAGTACAAAAATCCTAAAATTCTATGAAAAAACTTTGCATGTGTTGCTATTTTTCTGGGAAGATAGTTGATAGCTTTCACTGGCTTCTTAAAGAGATCCATAACTTGATCTCCAAGACACTGTCTGCTTAGCCATACAATGTTTTTTAAAAATATATATACTTTATTAATTTCAGAGAGGAAAGGAGAGGGAGAGATAGAAACATCAATGATGAGAGAGGATCATTCATTGGCTGCCTCCTGCACGCCCCACACTGGGGATCAAGCCCACATCTTGGGCATGTGCCCTGACCAGGAAACAAACTGTGACCTCCTGGTTCATAGGTCAATGCTCAACCACTGAGCCATGCCAGGCAGGCCCGTACAATGTTTTTACTTTCACTTACGAAACACAGGTATATGGTATTTCCTCTAAAGCCACATGATAGGCTGCCAAATATAGTACAGGAAACCAAAGAAAAGAATTCCAACCCTTTTGCATTATTCAGCTCTAGTTCTGTCATATCCCTGAGTTTTCAAAGAAATATGCAACATCTCTAAAGATTAAATCTCCTCTGTGTAAGGGAGAATTTTGTATACCTGGATTTAAAAAAATCCTCTAGTCCTGCCCTGGCCGGTGCTCAGTGGTTATAGCATCAGCCCTTGAACCCAAGGATTACAGGTTCAATTCCCAGACCCAGTTGGGGGCATGTATAGGAGGCAACCAATTGATGTGTCTCTCTCACATGAATGTGTCTCTCCCCCCCCCCGCGCCATTTTCTTCAAAATCAATGGAGAAAAAATATCCTTGGGTGTGGATTAAAAAAAAACAACAACCCTCTAGTCAAGTACACTGAAGGTAGAAAAGGAAAAAACCTTCTATATAAAAGCCAGATTAAGCATATTTCTAAATAAAAGCTATGTCTTCATGGCTTAAAATATTCTGACAAAAGATATATCTATATGGGAGAGAAGGCAGTACCCCAGTAATGTATTTTTATTTGTTACCATACACGTTGATTATTATTTTAAATTTAAAGACAGAGCATGAGGAATACTATGGAACAAAGTCAAAATGAAGTAGAGGACGACAGCATAATGGAGAGGCCTGGGAGTCAGACATAACTGGGCTTATTTACTAGCTATATGATCTTATGTAGTTACCAGACCACTCTTGAGTCAGTAAACCTCTGTAAAATAAACAGTAACCTGTCCATAGGATTGTGCCTGGCAAAGAGTGAGCCATATCATTATTTGTTACATTTCTTTTAGCTCCAGATTAATCTAAGGTCAGCAATCTTATGCTGGGTGTCTCTCTCCCCCCACCCTTCCTCCCCCACCCCACTTCTCTCTCACACACACATACTCAAAAGCAAAAAAGAGCTGGTCTTTTCATCCTTCTACATGTTATCTGCATATGGAGGAGAACAAAGTACATATTAATCTCTAGACCAAGCATATCAAACTTGAAGCATGCAGCCTGCTGACCGTGAGTTTGGCATGCTTGCTCTAGAAGACTGTTAGCCTTAAGTACTGACATGAACCGAAAAACTAAACTATGATGATGCTCCAGGACTCATTCACAAGTTTTATAGTCTACGAAATAATGTTTGGTTGGGCCATACCACTTAACAATCAGAGCTTTTAAGTGTATCTCAATTATTTTGAGCTGGTTCAAATGAATTTGGAAGGAACAGAGACAAAGATTCTTTTATATGGTTTAGAACAGCGGTCACCAACCTTTCGGACCTCACGGACCACCAATGGTCCTCAGACCACCAGTTGGCAACCACTGGTTTAGAAGAACAAGTTATTTATAGCAATTATCAACATGATAGTAATGAAAATAATTCTAACCTCACAGGTTTGTTTGAAGGATCAAATTAGTTCACTGATTTTTTTTTTTTTTAAACAAAGCATTTAGAAAAAGACCATGTCCTAACATACAGACATAACTGCTACTGTTTGAGTAAATTTAACAGTACCACACACAGCCTGGTACATAATCATTCCCAATGTTCTTTAAAGAAACCAAACCATGTAAACAATCGGTTGCTTTAAAATACTTGTATCTTTGCCCTGACTGGTTTGGCTCAGTGGATAAAGCGTCGGCCTGTGGACCAAAGGGTCCCGGGTTCGATTCCGGTCAAGGGAATGTACCTTGGTTGCGGGCACATCCCCAGCAGGGGGTGTGCAGGAGGCAGCTGATTGATGTTTCTCGCTCATCGATGTTTCTAACTCTCTATCTCTCTCCCTTCCTCTCTGTAAAAAATCAATAAAATATATTAAAAAATAAAATAAAATACTTGTATCTTTAACACAAAAGGTGTTAGCTGAAAATGAAAGAACAGTATGCAAAGGTAGTCTAGTTCACTGCCACCAATGGACTTTGTGACCTTAGGACAATCTGGGCCTCAAACATACATCAGATGGGAATGTAATTACTAAGATCCCTTGAAACACTGTCTATAATACTTTGCCTTCAGTTCAAGATAAATGTTAAGTATTAAACACAACTAATCTGAATTGTTCTCAAAATTCAAGAGAAAAATGGCAACCAAGTCAGTTTTCTACTTGGCATAAATCTAACTTTTTAAAATTGTTGACAGTATTAAGATGTCCTCTATCCCCCCCACCTTTGCCCTTCTCCATAAATTACACTTTTCCAAATAATTCACTTTCAAGCTGAGCACGTTTTGAAAGATCAAATAAGTTTTCCCAAGATGGAAAACAGGAGCTTTTGGGTAACCATTTGGATAAAAATAAACCTGCCACCCAGGTATGTGCTTTTGGGTGGTGTGCTCAGTGGTTAGTGTGTCAACCCATGCACTGGCGTGTTTGATTCCTAGTCAAGGGTACAGACCTGGGCTGCAGATTTGATACCAGTCCAGTCGGGGCACGTATGGGAGTCAACCAATCAATGTGTCTCTCTCACATCAATATTTCTCCCTCCTTTCCCCTCCACTCTCTCTGAAAATCAATGGGAAAAATATCCTTGTGTGAGAATTAACAACAAAAAGCACATACCTACTTCACACCATGACTCAAACATAAAAACTAAACTATAAAAGCATTAGAAAACAATGTAGGAAAATATTCTTGTAATCTTGGCAAAGAACTTCCAAGCAAGATACACAATCTAGAAACCACAAACGAAAGAAAAAAGGGGGCAGATTTGACTACATAAAAATCTCAAACAATAAGCAGAAAATATTTGCAAGAGGATAAAGGGTTAGTACTTTTAATATACAAAGAACTCTCAATCAGTAATTATAAAAATGCTAATCAAAGCAAAGATGTGCTATTTGACACATGCATGCTGAAGGATTTAAGGATGAAGTGTCATTCTTCATATGCTTCAGAAAAGTTAAATACACATATAAATCAAATATGGCAAATTCTTAAATTGTTGGATACTGCTGATGATATATACAAATGCTCCTGTGCTATTATTCTTTTAGCATTTTTATGTTTGAAAATTTTCATAATTAAAAAGTTGGAAGGTAATGGATTGCATTTTTAAAATTTATTTTTTTAAATGTTTATGCTACACAGGCATAAAGAAAAGCCTTGGAAGAATATACTGTATTACCAACATATCTTTGAATGGCAGAATTTCAGATTTCTGTGCTTATCTGTGTTTTTCAATAATAAGCAATGTATACTTCTATAATCATGAAGAACATTACTTAAAGATAAAGTCAAGAAAGTGTTTTCAAACAAGAGTTATATTAAAATGAACAAATGATTAAGATTTCACAAACTCTAAAATAGTATGTAAATTTAATATTACACAAGAGATAACAGATTGTTGTGTGGACAGCACATAGTTTTTGAATTTCTACTTACCTAATTTATACCATTCTCATGGTATAAAAATCCAAGCAATTCATGGTAATGCTCATAGAAGGGAAGGGAACACTGGGTGAAAAAGTATTACCTTCCCTCTAAAAGACTTGAGGCAAAAATAAATGTTAAAAATTATCAATTCGGGGAGGGGTAGGAAAGGGGTTATTATATTATTCTCTGTACTCTTCAGTATATTTAAAATTTCTCAGAAACAGAAATGCAAATATTATAGAACAAGCTCAAATTCTTTTTCACCACTCCTCCCAAATAAATATTAAAGTTTACCACAGTTTAAAAAGCTTATAAATAGCATCCTATAAACCACTCCTCCCAAATAAATATTAACAAGTTTACCACAGTTTAAAAAACACTTATAAATAGCATCCTATAATCGATACTATCTTGCAACTTGCCAAAATTATCTCCAAAATAGCAGTATTAATTTATACCACTGTGGGCATTATTTAAGACCAGACTTTTCCCTATATTTCTGCTAGGACTCACTATTTTAAAAAAAAATTTTTTCTTCTTGCCATTCTAATGGTTAAAAGAGATATCTTAATTTGCATTTCTGATGCTTAGTTTGAGGTCTCTCTGCCACCTGCTGCTGTGCCAGTAAGGGGGGGCAGGGGAGCCAAACCTAGGTTTGAAATAAATGACTCTTTGCTTTTGCATCGGACTCGCTGGCTCCCTGGTGGGCCCTTGGGAATCTTGAAATCTGGGCACAACATTTTGGGGGCTCGTCCGGGATTCCCAAGACCATCGAGGGACCCCTATCCGAAGAGTCTGACTGACCGCGGTAGGTGTGTGTCGTTGTGTGTGCTGTTCTGTGCGAGCTCGTTTCTGGAATCTGTAATTGCCTGAGGGGTCTAGGCGGACGCGCCGTGAAAGACCACAGGCGGGGGAGAGTTGGAAGACGTTCCGCTCCCCAGGAGGGATGGATACGCCCCTCACCCCAAGAGGGATGGATATGCCCCTCACGAGGGATGGATATGCCCCTCACCCCAGGAGGGATGGATATGCCCCTCGCAGATTTGAGACTAGGCGGGTCGCTCCTGCCGGTTTGGCATAAGGCCAATGTCTAGCTTTCGGGTTTGGCTTCCATGGAATTGGAAGGCTGTATTTTCGGGCCCTGTTTAGTGTTCTCTGTGTTTGTACTGGATGGATGTTACAGGATGGACTCAGACTGCTCCTTTGGGTATTGTGATTGATCATTTCAAGGAGATTGGGGGAGGCTTTAGAGCTCCCTCAGGAGTTGGGAAGTTGTTAGGAATTGAATGGATTGTTCTGTCAGAGAA
>NW_006284099.1:146029-160427 GCF_000327345.1 Myotis davidii
ATTGATTTGAAAAATTCTAAGTATTTAATTTGCTACCTAAGATTTAAAAAAGTTCTGCAATATAATGTTGGCCATCTATCTTTTAGGGGTTTTGGTTTGCTCTTCCCTTGTTTATTGTGAGAATGAGAAAATCATGTTTTCTGTCAGAGAACAGTTTAGACAGCCACAATGTTGAGCTGCCTGACTTGGCAGCTGCCATGTTGATGCTTAGTTTGAGTATCTATTCTTGTTATTAGACATTTTTCAGTTCTTATTATTGAAAAACCACATCCCAAATTTTCTAAATGTTACTCTTATCATTAAGATGAGAACATACTGCCCAGGCCTGTGTGGCTCAGTTGGTGAAGCATCATCCCATGCAGCAAAAGGATGCTGGTTTGATTCCTGGTGAGGGCACAGGCCCAGACTGCAGGTTCAGTCTCGGGTCGGGGTGCAAACGGGAGGCAACTGATCTCTCTCTTTCTCTCTCTCCCCTTCCCTTCCCCTCTCTCTAAAAGCAATAAAAACATATTGTTTTAAAAAACATGAGAACACAAAATGTTAATGGTGACTGAATATGCTGTAGGAATAGGAATCTTTTTCTGAAACAATACATTTTCTAGTTTCTTCTAAATTAATTCAGTAATAGAAACTGAAAATTATGATAAAGTGGCTGAAAATAATCCTTTCAGATTATAAAGTTATTAGTTTCAGGCTACTCTACTATAGGAATACATAACACCCTTCAGGAGTTCATAACATCAAGCTAAAAGAAATAAATGCATCTAAAATACAAGTCTTGTGAGGAAATGAAACAATGGTTGAGGCAATTGATACATTTGGGATACATTTAACTTAACTTGTATAGCATTTTGAGTCCATGATGTACTTTTCATGTATCTTGTTTAACCCTAACAAAATTACTATGTAACATTCTCTGATACCCTCTTGTAAAATGCTACAGCCAATTCTGTTCACTTCTCATGTTATTGTACTGATCCCTTTGAGTGTGATTTACAGGTCTCCCTCCCATAGTAAACCATGCTGCCCTCCATTCTCTAGTTGCTTATCTCTGTATTCCCAGTATCTGACAGTGCTATGCCCTCAAATACTTGTTGAGTGAATGGGTTATCATCAGCCCCACTTAAAGGACTAGGAAATGGGGTTAGTGCTGAAGTAATTTGCCCCAAGTAACATAGCTATTAAGTATTTATTTTACATAAATTACAACAGCTTTATCATTGCAGGGCACTCTATAATTTAAACATTTTTAAATATATCATTTCACTTTAATGCTTACAACAGCTGATTAAGTAGGCTTCTTGATTACCATTTTATAGATGAGAATGAAAATTCTGTGATTAAACCCTAGGTCCACTCAAATCCTAGTTTATAAGAAGTAGAGCTGTCTCTTTACATACTAGATCAGGGGTCCTCAAACTACGGCCCGCAGGCCACATGCAAATACAAATATTGTATTTGTTCCCGTTTTGTTTTTTTACTTCAAAATAAGATATGTGGCCCTAACTGGTTTGGCTCAGTGGATAGAGCATCGGCCTGCAGACTCAAGGGTCCCGGGTTCGATTCCGGTCAAGGGCATGTGCCGTGGTTGCGGGCACATCCCCAGTGGGGAGTGTGCAGGAGGCAGTTGATCGATGTTTCTCTCTCATTGATGTTTCTGACTCTCTGTCACTCTCCCTTCCTCTCTGTAAAAAAATCAATAAAATATATTTTTTTTTAAAAAAATAAGATATGTGCAGTGTGCATAGGAATTTGTTCATAGTTTTTTTTTAAACTATAGTCCAGCCCTCCAACGGTCTGAGGGACAGTGAACTGGCCCCCTGTTTAAAAAGTCTGAGGACCCCTATACTAGGATAGATCAATTTGGGTTTAGGAGAGTCTATTTTTTTATTTTATTTATTTTTTGTTGTTAATCTCCACCTGAGGATATTTTTCCATTGATTTTTAGAGAGAATAGAAGGGAAGGGGGGCAAGAGAGAGAAACATCGATGTGAGAGAGACAATCGACTGGTTGCCTCTGGCATGTGCCTCAACCAGGGCCAGGGATCGAGCCTGCAACCGAGGTATGTGCCCTTGACCAGAATTGAACCCGGGACCCTTCAGTCTGTGGGCCAACAAGGAGCCTCTACCTTTATGTAACAAACATCTGGGTGGATGAAGGAGAAGGTCTGAAGAAGACAAAGCAACAGGACAGAAGCTGAAGACCAGGTGTAGGTCCATTTAAAGACCATAAACTGATATTGTAGTGTCAACCACATGTACCACTTTGGAATCTAATCTTGGCCCAAAGGTTTTTCTTGATATTACTCTGTATTCACAGAAGACAATTGCAGGCTTTCTCACATATCAGCAGTCTCAAAAGCCGGGGAGGGAATCAGAGCTAAGAAGAACTTTGAGAAACAGTAGATTATATTATGCATGGACAAAGCAGGGGGAAGAAATGATAACACAAAGGAAAAGGCTAAGGAACTTTAAACATGGTCTTTCTTAGTCTTTAATTGGGCTGTGAGTTTCTCAAGAGCAGAGACCAGCTTTCATTCATTCTATGTTCCCAGCTCATAGTACTTATTTAATTGAACGAAGAGAGGTAAGATGTGAGAGGGGAAAAAGATAGAATATTAATTTTAAAAGTTTCCAATTTATTAAGCACTTACTATGTATCTAGTGCTGTACTTTTATATAAAAAGAATGTTTACCTATTTTCTAGCCTGCTATATATGGGCCAATCAAATATGTTAATAGCGATACTGATGACTATAAGGAAGATTCATTATGGGTTATTAAGGTTACAGCAGAACCCTGAACAGAACAAGTTTGAACAATAGGGGGCTGTGTAGATGGAGGGAGACCAGGGCAACCAATGTATTGCACATCACCATAGAACTGAGTAAGACACTTCATAGGGTGTAAATGTGACTCTTGAGGCTTGCAAAAGTGAAACACTACTCTGGTGGAACATTCTGCTATAATTAATCAGAGCCTTAGGCCCCGAATGACCAAAGAACAAACCTCACTCCTTCCCACCATCTGATGAACCCAACACAGACTTGAAGGGTCCAGGCATGTTTTGCTAACTGGCCATCACTTCACCACTATGACTGCCCACTCCTGCTGTTGGAAGCATTAAGCAAAACAGAATGTTAAAGAAATTATTATCTACTGACTACCTATAGTGTACTAACGTTACATTTTCTCATTTAATACCCAAGACTATGGCATTTTCCACAGAGGCAACTGACAGGTTAGGTTACTTGCCCAAAGTGTTAAGTGGCCAGAAAAAAATTTTTTTAAATATATTTTTATTAATTTCAGAGAGGAAGGGAGAGGGAGAGATAGAAACATCAATGATGAGAGAGTAACATTGATCGGCTACCTCCTGCAGGCCCCCCACCAGGGATCAAGTCGGCAACTGGGGCATGTGCTATTGACCAGAATCAAACCCAGGACCCTTCAGTCCACAGGCTGACGCTCTATCCACTGAGCCAAACCAGCTAGGGCCAGAAAAAAATTTTAAATGAAGCATTTTTCCTGCCCTTCTTATATAAGTTATATCACTGAGTAACCTTATAAAATTATTCCAGCTAATATATGAAAATAAAATGATGGAGTTAGAACATCACTATTTTGACACTTTCAATGAATTAACAGATCTAAGCTTTGGACAGCAATAGCTGTTAACATAAAAAAAACATCCAAGACATCATTACAACCTGATGAATATTGTGAATGAACACAGCACTGCCAATATTCTTGCCAAAGGGAATGAACCTGAAGTTATAAAGCCTCTGGATCCAGCTGTCAATCTGCAGAAAATACAGAGGACAGAGGAACATGTTGAACTGTGCCGAGTATGCAACCAGAAAAATTCAGTCTGTGGAAAACTACAGGTCAAATGGCCTGAGTTCAACAGGCATAGTATAGGGGAAAAGCAAAAAAGGGAAATTATATTGTAGATATCTAAAAGACTAATCAAGTTTTTAAAAATGGACAAAGTAAATTATACTATCTAGGGACGCACACTTGGATAATAAAACCACAACAAAATGCAAATAAGTGATTACTATAAAGTCAGGACAGCAGATACTTTCTGAGGGAGGGAGGATGCTGTGATTGGGATGGGCACATGGAAGGACTTCTAGGTGACAGGCAGAATTTTAATTCTTGATAGGGTGTTAGTTACAAAATTGTTTGCCTTAAAATAATTTAACTATAAATTGTTTTTGGGTGGTTTTCTTTATCTGTATTCTACTTTTTGCAATTAGAAAAACATTTTAATCACATGAAAGCTGCTTATATACGGCATGATTCCATTTGTATGAAATGCCCAGAATATACAAATATATAAAAACAAAGTGAGGAAAATGTTCTAAAACTGATGTGGTAATGGTTGTACAAATGTGAACATGCTAAAAACCAAATGGATACTTTGAATGGGCGAATTGTATGGGATGTGAATTATATCTCAATAAAGCTGTTCAAAGAGTCTAAGACACCCCAGTTCAGGCAAGACACATTTAAAAAATACAGGCAAGAGTGGAACCTGAGAATGTGAATTTCTGACAGATTCCCAGGTGATACTGCTGATACTGACATTAGGCCATATTTTGAAAGCCACTTTAACAAAATATTTCAAAACTGCTTCTAGATGAAGGCAGTACTAAACAGCACTGAAGAGTGAAGTATTTTTACTCAGGGACTGAGAAAGTAGTCCAGAAAAAAACACACCAGTTAACACTCTATGCCTAGCATTGTTCCCCAGCTCACCAACATCTCCTGGGAAATTGTTGGAAATGCAAATTCTCAACACGTTACCCACTTACAGAATCAGGAAATCTGGGGGTGGAGCCCAGCAATTTGTATTTTAGCAAGCCCTAGGTGATTCTAATGTTCCATTAAGTTTAGAACCATTGTTCTAAGCATTTTATATGCATTAACTCAGCTAAACTTCTCCAAAACCCTATGAAGTAGATAACACTATTATTACCATCTTACAGATTAAGAACTGTGGCACAGAGATTAAATAATTTGCACAAGATGACAGAGCTGGTAAAAAAAAAAAAAAAAAGTGAGGTCAAAACCTGAACCCAGGGAGTCTGGCTCCAGTGTTCTTAATTATTGTGCTGAAAGGCACTTCCATCTCTAAAAACTCAATTGGCAGAATGTAATAATAAATAATTAGCAGTGGAAGTATAAAAAAACAAAAAAGTAAAGGCCAGGAGAAATATGCTTCACTATAAAGACAGGCAAGTAAGAAAATAATTGCAGCAAATAATGAAATCATTAAAGCAATCTTCCAAAAGTGTTCCAAAACATAAATAGTTACCAAATACAACACACCCAAGTATTTCCAGAGTAATTATCTCTGGTATCTAGTTATAAGGACTTAAAACCTGGGTTATGCTAAAGATGGTACATAAATTCATGGCAGCATGTTCACTTACCAATCTTTAAAATCTAAATGATTATTCCAGAATAATTTACATCTCCCTACTCCTAGTCCCTTTTTTGTTATTACTTAAAAATTATTGAAAAGGAAAGATCACTTTCTTTCTCAATAGCTAAGATTACACAATCAGAATCTCAAGTTTGAAAAGAACTTTCATATTCATCTAGTCCAGTGGCCGGCAAACTCATTAGTCAACAGAGCCAAATATCAACAGTACAACGATTGAAATTTCTTTCGAGAGCCAAATTTTTTAAACTTAAACTATATAGGTAGGTACATTGTTATTAACTTAATTAGGGTACTCGTAAGGCTTAGAAGAGCCACACTCAAGGGGCCAAAGAGCCCCATGTGGCTCTCGAGCCGCAGTTTGCTGATCACGGATCTAGTCCACTAGCAATCCAGACTGAATCGATCTACAATACCAATCTCCATTTAATGATACATTCATAAGAAGCTAAAACAAGTTCCAACTTTCTGTAAAATCACATTCTGGGACCAATCCATGTCACCACTGTAATTTTTAAAGCCAAATGGTTAAAAACTTTCTAAGGGAACTAAAAGTTGAAAATGCTCAGGTTAACAGCCCAAACAAAATACATAGTTGTTTTACTCATAGCGAGCCACTCCTTCACTATCTGAAAGCATTGCTATAACCAGAAGACCAAGTTGGTCAACAAGTACATCAAGTTTTAGCAACTCAACCCCTATGACACATCAAATGAGGAGGCTTCCAAAGAATCTCTGGAGTTGAATTATCCCTGACATTAACATATTAAACATCTGGTAACTAGTCATTGAGAAAACGAGTCAGAGAACAATACAGCAAAACACCCAGAACCCAAGTGCTTACGACTATCAACCTTATAAATGGTGAGATCATTGTAGCAGCCTAATATGGTTGTAGCTACACATCAGATTTTACCAACTTAATCTAACTGCAGGAGAGGTAACATGGACTGTAAAGAGCACATATTTTCAGAGCAACCAAGTTTGGCATTTCAATAATACTTTGAAACCATGGGTTAAAACATACAACAGAAGAAAAAAAAATCCAACAGCATTTCCACTGTAAAGTTGTAACTGTTAAGAACTCTGGAAACAATTCAAATAATAAAATGCCTACGTGTAAAGCTCTGTCCCAAAAATCTAGTTATCCTAGTTTCACAAACTCAGGTTTAAGTGACCTATTCAAACTTTCTAACTACAAAAAACTTACAAGAGTAAATATCTAATCACCACATCTAACATGCTTGAAATTTTTTTTGTTAAATGAATGAACTTCACTGCATTTCCCAAGAAATCACTTATTTAATACTCATCTATTTTCAACTAGTGATCTGATTTCTCCATTAATAACAAAGAACTAAAGTCTGAACTCATGATCCATAGCACTGGATTCACACTCATATTTCATTTAATACCCCAAAAACTTTCATTTATGACCTGTATACCCTCTTTACCCCTTCAACTTGGAATCAATCACTCTCATTTTTCAGGTAGGCACAAATGACCTTGCTCTGCCTCTATTTGTGCTTAAGTCAAAGGCTGGCTGGAGTCTGTGCCCAACTTCCTTTCTCAGGTTCTGACCGTGAAAAAGACAGACAGTAGATCCCAGAATGGCCAATGCTATCCAAGGAAAGGAATAAACAGTATAGCCCGAGCTGGTTTGGCTCAGTGGATAGAGTGTCGGCTTGTGGACTGAAGGGGCCCGGGTTCGAGTTCGGTCAAGGGCACATGCCCCGCTTGATCCCCAGTAGGGAGCGTGTAGGAGGCAGCCAATCAATGATTCTCTCTCATCATTAATGTTTCTCTCTCTCCTTCTCCCTTCCTGAAATAAAAATATATATTTTTAAAAATGAACAGTTTAAAGGACTTTATGCTGGGGGAAAGAGGGTAGAAAAACATCATTTCCAGAAGAAATAAAATGAAAAATATTAACAGGAAAACTACAGTTGTGTAAAATAACTGGAAATCAGGATGTAAGTGCAAGCTCTCAAAAATTGTTTAGTACTGCCATTTCAAAAAGTATATTACAGCCAGAGGAACTCATCACTAAGACTCAATAGCTTAGAAGTTATGGGTCAGAGTAGCTGAGATACCAACATCAAAAGAATAAAAAGCAACATTATGACATAGTATAAAAATAACTAAACTACCTAAGGAAATTGAAACCATGATGAAAAACCCCAAAGGCACAATCAGGTCATTATCTAGGAAACATTAGCTTCTTCCACAAGGAGGCCTACTTTTCATGTGGAGCAGTAAGCAGGGCCAAGACATGGAACTGAAGTCAGGTATCAATTAAATCAGACTCTGCCACAGAAAAAAAGAATCCATGACTAGTTATTTTGGGATAGTGCCTAGGCCAGCAGTATCAACTCCAACTGGGATACAGGAGATTACTGCCATTGTTCTATTATAATGAGTTCCTCCAAGGTCTTTATCATATTAGCAAGAATAGGTTGGATACCAATACCAGTATATCATCAACAAATGTGGGAAAACTATAGGACAAGTTTTTCAACAAATAAATCAGAAGGAAAAAAAAACATACAAAAGGGAGGGAACTTGCAGATTAAACTATATTTAAGAGCCACATCAATCCTTTGTGATAAATGGACTTTCTTCGGATCCTAATTCAAACTATCAAATCTGAACACCAGTTTCATCTTTGATATTTTTAAAAAGCATAAATTTTTTTTGAGTTGTAATAATGGTTTTCAGGTTATGTCTATACAGCCCTTATATTTTAAAGATACAAATATTTGCAAATAAAAATAGACAGTAGGGATTTTTCAAAATAGTTGGGGGGGGGGGCAGTGGGGAGAAGTATAGATGAAACAGAATGGGTACACGTTGGTAACTTAAAAGGTGGTAATAGGTACACAGGGGGATCATTATACCATCCAATTTTTGTAGGTTTGAAAATTTCCATAGGTCTTTAAAACAGAACTGGTTAGACAAATCTTGTAATTTTATTTTTTTGAATGATACTTAAGGTGAATTAAAAAATCATGTACAGACAGAATTCATTCAAACAGTTTAATTCAGTAATAAGCCCCACTTAAATACAAGAACCAACTAGTGCCACTTCAGATCCATGTTAGAAACCAGAGTAACTCAATTACACAATGGAAAATACATACACCCCCAACATCTCCATTCCAGGAAGTAAAATACAAATACTACCCACAAAGATTTTAAAAAACTAACCTAAAATCACAGCCAATCATACTCATCCTGGTGGGAAATACCAACACTGCTCCAACAGCTTTCTGAACCTTTCGGACCAAGTTGGTCTGCTGGTTCCTCTGGAGTACTAACACACTCAGGTCAGACTACTGATGTACCTACAAAAAAAAGGTGGGGGATATACAAACATTTATTAGGGTGTAGGGGAGTTAACCATTATTATATCAATGTTCAAACATAATCACAGTTATTATTTCTTAAGCAATCGCCCTCACATATCAATTTACATTTTTCAGGACCTGCTTTAAGCAGTAACAATTCAGAACCAACAGCTAAAACAATTCTTCTAATTGAGAAGACAACTCAGTTCTCAATCCAAATGTAACTTACAGGAGATAGTGATTATTTTTAACCAATTTTTTTATCCTCATGATAAACTGATACACCAAGGTAAATTTATTATTTTTGGTAAAAACAAAAAAATTGCACGCACAAAAAAATGTTCACCTTTATACATGCTTTTTGGCCACACTGGGAGACGAATGATAAACACCCTAGAAACTCAGGTTGAACTTTGCCACTGAACCTTAGACAAAGTTTTTAACTGGTATTTCCACTCCTTCCTCTGAGAGATCTACCTAGAATACATTAAACCTTTTAGGCCACACCTAGATTGTCATTCCCAGATTTATTCTAGTTCTACATGACAAGAGTCAAATTAAGGTTAATTTCTGATCATTGCTGACCCATTGTAAAGAACATCAAAGCAAAATCTAAAAACAGAAAGTGATCCCCTGACCTCCCATGAAAGAGGAAAATTCTATTACCTCCAAAGGACTTTAGTGTCCACATACAGTTAATTACTGGATGGTTACCCACAGTAAATTTTTAATCCTAGGTGAACTTTTCATAATCATATTATTATTTCAAACCCCATCACCCACCAAGGTAATTAGAAAAAAAGCACTCACTTTAATATTGGTCTAATCAAAATAGAACAGTAAGAAAACTACCTCCATATTGAACAGTCACTTTTATTTAGAATAGTTGAAAACATAAAATATCAAAAGAATAACACAAGGTAATGTATTTAAAAAAAACTGGGAATAATTCCCTTTGAAAAGAAGCCTGGTATCCCAAACAACCTTTCTATACTCTCTCAGATAGGAATTATCCTGCCCAGGATAATAGCAGATCCTACACTGATCTGAGATATACCAAACAAAGGAGGTAAGGAAAAAGCACTATAAACATTTGAACTAGCTAGCAAAAGTTCCCTTTATCACCACCATGAAAAGCATGGCACCAAATCTCATCTAGGATAAATGACAAGACAGACTGCCTTGGAAGGAATAGGTGGAAGAAGCAAGGGACCAGGCACCCTTTCTAAAAGACAAAGTCGGGGTGGGGGGGGGCAGTTCTTGAGAAGAACATTTTGGCTGGTGGTTATTCTGGGATAGTGATTTTGCACTAAAATTCCTTGACTAAAAGGTTAATCAGGTGGGAATCATATCCAAACATTGGGAACCCTCAAGATAGTTTGGCCTATGAAGAGGAAAAAAAAATACAAAACTGATAGGACTGGCCTAGAAGTATATGAAAAAATTACAGTTAAAGGAATAAAATCTCTTATTCTTTCCTAGGTCATAAAACTACCACATAACACAGATGTATCTGAAAAAATATTCTTACACTAAGAAAAAGTAACCACAAGTCAGGCACTTCACAAAATGTCTAGCAAATACAAGTGCTACTGTCCCCATTATACGGATGAAAAACCTGAGAATATGAAAAGTCATTTGACCATGGTCACAAAGTTCAACATGAATCCAAAGCACAGAGTATTTCCACCATACTAGGGTGCCTTCCCTTGACGGGGGAATGTTGGTTTCTCAATCTAGGCAACATTGGGGCTAAAATGATACTGAACATGTAACCTAAAAAGGAAACAAATAAGCAATTAATTGTCTTTTGTAACGATGGAATGGTGGGAGTAGAAAAAAAGTAGCACGGTAACGATTGAGAGGCAGGAGATACTCTATCAAAGCTATTTCATTTTCTAGCACGTGGGGAAGGGAGAATGTAGCAGAGCCCGATAGTTAAGTATCTTTTCTCTAGGGAATTCAGCTGCTGGAAAAAGAGTATCGGGAGAAGGGGGCCAGGGAATAGAAGGATTAAGACGTGAGTAGCATGTAAGAGGTGGTCAGAAGCAAAGACAGATTCCCACAGACCAAGAGGTCACAGGACCTCAGAGCAAGGTAAGATAAAGGGGCAGTTCCCAAGCTTTCGAGGGGGTTTGCGGGGTGTAGGACAAAAATTTGGTTTACAGGAGGGTTACCCTCTACAGCTTTTTTGGTGGTTTTTTTTTTTTGCGGGGCGGGGGAGCGGTTTGTTATGAAGAAGGGAAAACTAACAACCCCCAGAATAAAAAGGTCACAAAGACAGCAACCATCCAACCATCCAACCACCAACCCATTCACTGTTCCGCCTAAGAACAGCATGCAGAGTTGGAGGAATCGGTGCCCTGTGCTTAGATTGGGGTCATAAAGCACAAAGAAATGAGAAAACGGGAAGGCTGCTATGGCTCCATCCATAATGATGAAATAAATGAAAGGTTCTATTCATCACCTGCGTTAAGAGGACCAATGGAAGAGGGAAGCCGGACGGGATAGGGGACTTGGGCTAAGCTCTTCCTTAGTAGGACTGGACAAGAGATGACAAGGAAACGTATTGCCGCCTCCTCTTAAGTACAGCCTTAAATATCCATGTAGATGGGGAAGATTCAATGGGACCACAGAATTAGGGGAGAAATGGGAGGAGTACATCAGAAGCATCAAAGTTTGAACTCTTAGTCAAAGACCATGGGAGTTCGGGAAGTAGAGTCCAGCTCAAGAAAAACTAGGTGATTGATTTGGGCGGCCGCAGGGGTGGAGAGCGGAGGCGGGCCCGCTAAAAGGTAAGGGAGGGGGGGAGAACTAGTCATCGGTAGTCCTCCTCTCCTCCTGGCCAAATCTAACCCCCAACCACACACCCCAGGAACTACAGGACTCTTGCCCCCCACCCTTTCCAATCCGCCCACTGCGGCGGCGACAACGGAGGCGTTGACTGTCTGGTGGGGCAAAAGCAGGCCCACACGCGGTTGAAGCCCGAGAAATGGTGCCGCTTCAACCGATCAGACGGGGTGGTCTTCGCCCAAGGTTCGGTTTCTCGGGTCCTCGGCGTTCCGCCAATCGTCACCTCCACGCCGGGTACCTTAGAGGCGTCACAAATGCGGACAGCCGAAACCTCAGTCTCCCGTCCTAGCCGGACAGACATAAGCTTCCGCCGCCATCTTAACAGCAAGCGGACCGACCCTAGTCACTACCCCCCCCCCCCCCTCCAAGCTACCTCCGCCACTGCCCAAGGATCCCACGAGGACGTAACGCCACTCCCGCGAGAACTCATGGGCTAAGAACAGCACGAGCCGAATACGCTGCTGCCGCCTCCCAGGCTGCTGCTGCTGCAGTCTGTAGTCGAACCGCGACTGCCTCTGCGCGATCCCGCGAGAACCTCTACCAAACGGGAAAAGCGAGAGCCCAGCCCTTCCCAGACCCCCTCCTTCCACCAAAGCCGAAGTCGCTAGAGCTCCGCTCTCAACCTACGCGAAGCAAAAAGCAAATGACGCACAACCTCCCGAAGCGTCGAGGGGCGGAGTCAATCTGCCGCCACTGGCTCCCGCATGCGCCGACAACCATCGCGATATTACATTTAGTCTCTACGAGACCTTTGAAATCACCGCAGGAAGCCGCCCGCGCCTCGCCTTTAGGAAACATGGTTTCTCGCGAGACCCAGTGCACGCTCCTAAAAAGGAGAGAGGCGGATCTTCACGAAAATGACTGGGAGTTTTTTGGGGGGGAAGGGAGGAACCTCCCGTCCTGCAGGGATCTCGCCTACCACGAGGTTTCCGACCCACTGCGGTGCTGGCTGCCAAACCTCGCGATGACACAGCTCAGCGCCAAATCTCGGCCATGTCCTGAAAACTGCCTCCGCCCCCGATCTAAGGTGTCTAGAGCCTAGTGCTAGAGGAAAATTTAAAAAGTCAACCTGTTTATTCTCACGCTTCTAGGCAGAGCAGTACCAATTAGCCAAACTCCATTCTGAAAGAGAAACGGGTCTCCCATTGTTACCTGCCACCAGGCATCACATATTAACCTGGACTAACACATAAAAGACGTTCAGTCTCACAATAAGCATGCAAATACAAATGAAAACAATGACATAACACTTTTCCCATTAGATAGGGAAAAATATTTTTTTTAAGATTGGTAATATCCATACTCCTGTCCTCGCCGCACTGCAGGCTAACCCGAATCCATCTTAATCTAACTAAAGGGTCACGTCGTTAGTTCTAGCTACAAAGCCACTAATTTTTTAACTCCTGAGGCTTAACCAACAGACCCAATAAAGTGGTTTACTCCAAACAAAGGAGTCAGCCCTCAAAGGAAAATTGAAGCTTCCTGGGGGGTGGGGGGGGGAGAACGTGAAAGCTTGTAGCATTTAATATGGCAGTTTTTCCACGTCTAGGCAACAATGTTTCTCCAGTGAATCCTGGAATACAATCTAGCTCTAATTGTGAGCTTTTCTATTCTGATACATTGTTCTTTCCATTGTAATTTAAATGTATTCCTTTAGAGTACATTTTAATATCTGGTAGTATAAATACCCCCATTTTTACTTATCTTTTAAGATATTTTCTCGGTTACTCTTAGCCTTTTTTTCTAGATGAACTTTAGAATCATATTAAGTTCCAAAAACTTGGTATATTTATTGAAATTGCATCAATTGTATAAAACAACATGGGGAAAACGGACATCGCTACAAAATTGAAACTTCTTATCCAGAAGCATGTATCCCTTCTCCGGGTATGCAAACGTTCTTTTATTATATTCTTCAATAAAGTTTTGTAGTTTACTTCAAGGTATTTTTACTTGTTTTTTCTTGCTATTGCGAATGGGGTTTTTTTTCTAGTATTAAATTTTCGAAATGCTTATTGCTTATAGATAGGAAGACTATTGCTATTTGCCTATTTACTTTTGTAATCCGGCAAATAAAGAATATGTTCAACTTCAGTAGTATTCAGGGGAATGCAAATGAAAACAATGGCATGCCATTTTCTGCCTTTCAAATTGGTCTAAATTATAAAAATTTATAATAATTTGTGTTGCACAGTTGTGGAAAAATGGGCATTCTCGCACAACATTGGAGAGTGTAAGTTAACATAGCCTTATGGGATGGCAATTTGGACAAATCTATCAAAATTCAAAATGCATATACACCTTGACCCAGCGATTACTCTTCTAAGAATTTCTCCTACAGAAATACTCATACATGTGGATGAAACACATACAAACCCATTCATTATAGCATTGCTTGTAATTGCCCCCTCCCCCCCAAAAGAGAAACATCAATCCGGAAATAGTTAAATAAACTGTAGTACAATCATACAATGCAGCTGTTTATACATCAGACAAATTGAAATCCCCTGATATAAGGAAGATCTGCAAGACATATTAAGTTTTTCAAAAGCAATCTGCCCAGATAAATATGTATTTGCGTGTTGTAGTACCATTTAGATCTCGAAACATACAAATACAATGCCTAGTAGTTACCCGCGAAGCCTGCCCGCCCGCCCATCACCTTCCCCCTCCCCTGAGGCTGCCTTCCTCCAACCCGTGAGAGAAACGCTGAAGGCCCGGCCTGTACTCCCTCTAGGGCCACTTT
>NW_006284099.1:160554-162912 GCF_000327345.1 Myotis davidii
TGGGTCCGCGGGGCCCGCAGGGGGGCGCCGGGTCCGGGGCCCTGCTTCAGCCCCGCTCCCCTCGCTCGCCCTGCACTGAAAGCGTCCCCTTCGGGCTGTGCTCACACTCGATCCGAGGCTCCACCCCCGTCTCCAAAAGCCCCGCCTCTGTCCCTTGGGGAGGGCGCTCCCTCCTCTGTAAACCCGGGTCCCTTACCCGGGACCGCGCCTGAGCTACTCCTGGACCAGCAAACTCAACCATAAAGGATATAGTAGGGTCTCCAAGGAATTGGGATTGGATTCCAGGCAGGATGGAAGCCGCTGAAGGGTGACGGGATTTGATTTACGTTTAAAAATTAACAATCTTTCCAGCTGTCTTGGGAAGAATGGGGGGCAAGAGGGCAAGCGAGGACACAGCATGAATGAGGGCGGTAGACAACTTGGGCGCAGACCACACTGAGTTCACAAGGAAAAGCCTTAGGGCACTTCTGGCACATAGTAAGCCCTCATCCATCCATTCATCTCTCTCTCTCTCTCTCTCTCTCTCTCTATCTCTCTCTCTCTCCTTCTCTCCCTCTCTAAAAATCAATAAAAACATATAAAATGCACAACACAGATAAATTTAAAGTTCCACTTACATTCCCATACACATGTAGAGAATACATAGCTTCATTTTGTGTGTTTTACCTTTAAAATATATATAAATGGCATCCTATTTTATGTAGTTTTGTTAATTGCTTCATTCACTTTGGCTTGATGATCTTTCCATGTTAGTATATATAAATCTACCTCATTCATTATACATGCTGAACAGTAGTAGTCCATTGAATGAGTATACTATAGTTAACTATTGATATGGTCACCTACTGATAAATACATATTGTTTTCAATCTTTTACTATAACAGTGCTTTTTTACTATTAACACTGCTGCAGTGAAAATCCTTGTACATGCTTTCTCTGCATTTGCTAACATATGTCTTTTTGAAATTTTGTATTTATTGAATTTAGACAGAGATAAACATTGATTTATTGTTCCACTTATTTATGCCTTCATTGGTTGCTTCTTGTATGTCCCCTGACTGGAGATCGAACCAATGACCTTGGTGTTTCAGGATGATGGTCTAACCAACTGAGCTACCTGGCCAGGGCTTGCTGAAAGATTTCTGTAAGATAAATACGGAGAAGTGAAATAGATGGGTCAAAGGCAGCACATTTTGACATCTTAACATGTAATACCAAATTGCCATGTAGGAAGACTCAATTTATACTACTAACAGTGAATAAGAATAACCATTTTTTCCTAAATGTTTATTCATCCTGGGTATTAAACTATCATTTGAATGTTTTTCCAATATGATGGGTAAAAAATGTTTCATTACTTGTGTTTCTCTGATTTTTAGCAAGGTTAAGGAATATTTTCATGTGTTTGTTGGTCATTTGCTCATGTTTCTTGACTTGCCTGTTCATATCTTCCATCCATTTTTCAATTGGATTATTTGGCTTCTTATTATTGAATTCTGTAGTCTGGAAATAAATCATTGTTACATGTGTGGGGTCATTTTTTTCTTTTTCTGCAGACCTTTGTTTATTTTTAAACTTTGCTTTTGGGGTCTTTGGGTGTATAGATGTTTTAAAGGTTCATGTATTCAAATTTATCAATCCTTTCTTTTATGGCTTTTGCATTTTGAATCTTGCACAAGAAGGCCTTTCTACACAAGATTAGAAACATTTTACTTTATTTACTTGTAACATTTTAGAATTATTTATGTTTAGTTCTTTAGTGTTCTGAAATTGCTTTTGATAAACATTTTTCTAAGTTGCTAAATATTCTAACAATGGTGCCAGGTCCCTGTGTTTCAGTGGTTGAGCTTATTAGACCCAGGAACCAAGAGGTTACCTGTTCATTCCAGTCCCAGGCACACACCAGGGTTGTGGACTCAGTCCCCAGTAGGGGGCATGCAGGAGGCAGCCAATCAATGTTGATGTTTCGCTCTCATCCATGTTTCTATCCCTGTCCCTTCCTCTCTCTAAAAATCAATTAAAAAACACATAAGCTCTCTCTGCCACCTGCTGCTGTGCCAGTAAGGGGTTCATTGATTTCAGAGAGGAAGGGGAAGGGAGGGAGAGATAGAAACATCCATGATGAGAGAGAATCATTGATTGGCTGCCTCCTGCACACCCACACTGGGGATGGGGCCTGCAACTCAGGCATGTGCCCTGCCTGGGAATCAAACCATGACCTCCTAATTCAAAGGTTGACACTTAACCACTGAGCTCTGTGGGCCAGGCTACAGTCCTATTTCTTTGCTCTCCTTTGCAGCAGAACTCATTGTAGGAGTTATCTGTACTTGCTGCCTCCAGTTCCCCATCCCTTTACC
>NW_006284099.1:166930-177192 GCF_000327345.1 Myotis davidii
TTGTTTATGCAAACATCAGGAATCTTGATTTGGCTTTTTGATAGCCATGGAGGAATTTTAAGAAGAAAAATCCTGTTTCAATAGAAGTTGTTAAATCTAAAATGATTTCTTTCCCTTCCACCGGGCCATTTGTTAAGCTTATAGGGATAGTTCAGTTGATAGTTCTGTGTGCCCAGTATGGGCCTCTAGCAACGGTGGAATAGAAATGCAGTCTGTCTAATGATTGAGCCGGAAGTTCCAAGACAAGGGGAGAATGAAAGAGCGAGGACTACACCCTCCACCTTGCCCCAGGGTAAGGGCTACGCCCTCCACCTTGACCCAGGGTAAGGGCGATGCCCTCCATCTTACCTTGGCCATGTGCTCAGCAAGGCTTCTTCCTGGAAGCCAAGCTGCTGCTGCCCACGCCCAGGATTTCTCTGGACTGGCCAATGATAGTCAAGGGAAGTGCATGCTATCACTATGACCACATTCTGTGTAATGAGACACCGACTCACGCCTGGCCAATCGGCAGGGGCCACAGTCCTTTCTCCTCCCCTTACCCCAACCCCCTATAAAACCTCTCTCCACACAGAGTTTGCTCTCTCTCTGCCACCTGCTGCTGTGCCAGTAAGGCGGGGGACAGGGGAGCCAAACCTAGGTTTGAAATAAATGACTCTTTGCTTTTGAAAAAAAAAACATAAATATTCTAACAATGTTATGTTTAATATGTGAATATTATTCCATTGTAATACTAATTACTTCATATTTCTCTAGGGCCCTAAACATTCATTGAACAGATCATTCTTTCCTTTTATCAAAAACCAAATTCCTAAGTATATACATTTGAATGTAAATCATCAGTTCAATAGTCCTAAAATTCATACCAGCACTAATACCACAGTTTAAGCACTTGAGCTCTAAATTATTACTTCATATCTGCTAGGACAAGTCCCTCTGTCTTTTCCCCCACAAATATCTTGACTATTCGCATGCATTTTCTTTCAGATGAATTTTTAAATTAGCTTGTAAAGTTCTATAAGAATCCCTACTGGGCTTTTGGTTGCATAAATTTATTTCATCAAATGGTGTAGGATATTTTATTTGACAAACCAGTCTTCTATGGCCATACTTTCCTGTTGTTTCTAATTGTCCACTGTTATGAGCAGTTCTGTAAAGGACATTTAGAAGTCTTTGCTCACCACTCTGATTATTTAACTACAATAAATTTTAATAAAACAAAACATAGTCACATTTTTGGGGAGGTTGATAGGTATTGCCCAATGTACTTTGAAGAAAGATTTTACCAATTTTCATTTCCATGGGGTATATGGGTGCATCATTACCCTATCCTACTGCATGACTAGGTCATTATTGGGATTGAACCTTTGAAAATTTGATAGGCAATGCATCTCATTGTTTTGCTGATGTGATGTATTTCGTACAGATGGTCCCCAACTTATAATGGTTGACTTATGATATTTCAATTTGAAGGTGGTCTAAACCAACAAGCATTTAGTAGAAACAATACTTCAAATTTTGAATTTTTATATTCCCCCAGCTAAGGATATTGATATTTAGTACAATACTCTCCAGTGATACTGGGTAGCCTCAGCGAGACTCAGCTCCCAGTCAGCCATGTGGTCAGAAGGTGAATGACAGATACTCTACAACATACTGTGTTCTGAGCACATTCAAAGTAGGCTAGGTTGAGCTATGATGTTTGGTAGGTTAGGTGTATTCAATGCATTTTCAACTTAAGATATTTTCAACTTCTGATGAGTTTATCGGGATGTAACCCCATTGTAAATAGAGGAGCATCTGTATTTGTTTTCTATTGTTGCATAACAAATTACCACGAATTTAGCAGTTTAGAACAACACCTTATTGTCTCACAGTTCTATAGGTCAGGGTTCTGGTGGGCTTGGCTGAGTTCTCTGTTGAGGATCTTACAATGACAGAATTAAGGTGTCCCAGGACTTGGCTTTTATCTGGAGACTTTAGAGAAGAGCCCACTTCAAGTTCATTCAGGTTGTCAGGATTCAGTTCCTTGCTCTTGTAAGACTGAGATCCCCATGCTCCCAGCTTCTAGAGGCCACCCACAGTTTTCCTCCTGTGCCTGCTTCCATCTTCAAGGCAGCAATAGCACACTGAATCCCTCTTTTGCTTGGAATTTCTCTGACTTTTCTTACTCCCACTAGCCTGAGAAAACACTCTGCTTTTAAAAGGTTTGTGATTAGAGTGAGGCCATTGGAATAACCCAGAATAATCTTCCTATTTTAAGGGGAACTTTAATTACATCTGCAAAATCCCTTTTGCCACATAATGTAACATAATTACAGGCAAGATGTCTCATCACAACCACAGTCCGGAAATTAGGGTGGGCAATGGGGAGGGGGTGGCGGCATTTTAGGATTCTGCCTACCATTGATTCGATTTCCCCTTTTCAAACAACTACATGAATCATTTTGGTTGTAAAAGATTCAAACATCAGGGAAGTACTGTAATCAGAGCAAAACATGAAAGACGCCTTTCACCATCCTTCCCCTCACTACCATGCCTGTTTAGAAGTAGCCCTTTATATTTTTTGTGCATAATGGAACATCTTTTTGTAGCTGGCCACTCTACTTACCGTCCTTATCAGTTCAAATAATTCTTCTATTCATTCTCTTTCTTTTTCCAGGTGGATAATGCTATCATCTGCAAATAATGATTTCACCTCTTTTATCATATTTGTAATTTCTATATGCATTTACTTGACATATTGCATTTCATTGAATTTCTAGAAAAAAATGTTAAATGGTAGAGGCAACAGTGGGCATCTTTGTATTTTTCCTGGTTTTAGTAAAACTTCTAGTGTAATGTTTCCCAAACTGATGTTCTGGATGATAATCAAATTTTATCTATTCTATTATAAATATTTAAAAAAAACAGCAAAGTTTAAGAAATTTTATAGTGAACACCTGTGTACACTCAGCATAGATCTTACCATTAATGTTCTGCTATACTTGCTTCATCACATGGCTATCATCTAGCTGTCCATCAATCAAACCATCTTATATTTTCAATGCATTTCTCTTTCTATTTTAACTAGACTATAGAGGTTTCTCTGTTTTGTTGATATTTTCAAATAACTATTTCTCATATTTATTTCTCTAGTCTACCATTTTTTTCTGTTCTCTACTTTAATAAATTATTATTTTCAGCTTTTGCATTTATTAACTCTTCCTCTAGTTCTGTGTGTTTTTTTCCTGTTTTCTTTGTAATGGTTTGTGTTAAATATGTGTTTTTTCATTCTTTCTTATTTCTAAAAGCATTTAAAGTTATACATTTCTTCTTTGTTTGACCTTAATATATAGTAGTTTCATTCTAATTAATTTCTAGTCTACAATTTTGTTTTTTAAAGTCATTTTTTATTTTTAATTACAGTTGACATATAATCTTATATTAGCTTTCAATTTCTTCTTTGACCATGAGTTATTTTAAAATGTTTGATTTTTGAAGTGACAACTTTTTATGGCTGGTTTTGTGGCTATAAGTTAGTTATATTGCACTGTGGCCCAATAATGTGACTTTTATGATTTCTAATATTGAAAAAGTATTGTGCTTTCTTTTGTGACTTAGTACATGATCAATTTTTGCAAAGGATGCATAGGCGTCTTTTTTCAAAAAATATATATTATAAGGTACAACTTATCTGCTTTTCTAATTATATACTTTAATGGAATATTGTTTGATTTGTGTGTTTATGACAAGATATTCTTGGCAAATAGTATTTTATCAGTATCTCTAACTTATTTAAAACTTTTTGCCTTGAACATTAATATTTCTAATATTCATGCTATTGCATATATATGTATATATATATACACACACACACATATCTTTTTTTGTTTTGTTTTTTTATGATTACAGAATGCCAAACAAACTTATTATTCAAGTAGAGTTAACAACTGTTAGTATGGTATATATTCTTCAGATCTTTTTCTATCTATATATTGATATATATGTACTGGTATTATAACACAGATTTTTTTCAAGCCGTAAGAAGTGGGGAATCATGCTATATAAGTTTTACAACTTGCTTTACTGATAATGTATTCTTAACATTCTTTCTATGTCAGTGTATATACATCTACATTATCCTTTTTAACTAATCTCTGGAGCTGACATTTATACAAAGTGCATGGCCTATCATCATCTTTTAAAAAATCAAATATCACTTCAGGCAAACCTTCCCTGCTTCCCCCGAAACTGGATCAGGGCACTCTGTAATACACTTTTATCAGACTCTGCTATTTTCCTCCCTAGGCATCCAAGACAATTGTACAGTCCTGTGTGTGATTAATGTCTGCCCTCCCTCCCCAGACACCCAACCCACAAACCCTACACTGGGTAATGACTTCAACAAGAGCCTAACCATGTCTGTTTTGTCTATATTTGTACCCCAGCACCTAGCACAGTGCCTGGCAATTGTACCTGTTCAATAAATGCTTTTTGAAGGAATGACTGAATCAGCAATCCTATGAGGCAAATACTACAATTATACATACTTTACAGGTTACAAGTTATGCTGATTTAAGTAACAGTAACAGTCACCTTATTAAGAAATCCCCTGATGATCCTCAGAAATAAGTGGATGAGGTAACAAGCAATCATGTGTTTCTTAGTATGTCAATACTTAAAGATTTGCCTTATTTTTTTAATTAATTGTGTAGCGTGGATGATCCTTTGGATTGTTACTAAGTTTTCATTATTATCGAGTATGAAAGTGAACATCCTTATAAATAGCCTAGTACATGTATGTACTTCTGTAAGACAGATGCCTAGAAATGGAATTTCTGCAATGAATATATATATGTACATACATTTTACAATTGGATAGATATTGCCAACTTGTCCTCCAAAAGAGAGTATACAAATTTATATTCATAGTAGCAGAATATGAGAGTGTTTTCCCTATACCCTTGCCAAAGCTGTGTATTTTCACTCATTTTTTCTTTGCTAATCTGATACAAAGTGACATTTCATTGCTTTCATTTTCATGTTTTTTTATTTTTTGTGAAGTTGAGCACCTTTTGTATTCTGTTTTCAATGTTTTGTCTGTTTGCATTGCTTGCTCATTTTATTGAATTTAGTATTTTATTATTGACTAGTGGCCTGGTACATGAAATTTGTGCATGGGGGAGGGTGTCCCTCAGCCCAGCCTTCACCCTCTCCAATTTGGGACCCCTCAGGGGATGTCCGACCACTGTGGGATTGGGCCTAAACCAACAGACATCCTCTCGCAATCTGGGACCGCTGGCTCCTAACCACTCGCTTGCCTGCCTGCCTGCCTGATTGCCTCTAACCACTCCCATGCCAGCCTGATTGACACCTAAATACTCCCCTATTGGCCTGATCACCACCAACTACCCTCCCCTGCAGGCGATCTCCCGACTGCTCTCCCCTGCCAGCCTGATCCTCCTAATTTCTCTCTCCCACCTGCATGATTGCCCCTAACCACCACTGCCTCAACCCTGCCACCATGGCTTTGTCCAGAAGGACATCTGGAAGGTCTCCAGGTCTAATTAGCATATTACCCTTTTATTAGTATAGATTTGGAATAACTTTTTATACTGTGAATAATAACTCTTTGTCTTCCTGTCCCAAATAGCTCCCTTAGTTTGTAATTTGTCTTTTAACCTTGTAAATTTGTTTCTTAGAATATACAAATGTAAAACATTTTATGTAATCAAACTACTCATCATTGACTTTATTTTTACTATTTTTGTTGTTGCTAATCCTCACCCAAGGATATTTTTTCCATTGATTTCTTTTTTGAGAGAGAATGGAAGGGAGAGTGAGAAATAGAGAAAAAGAGAAACATTGATGTGAGAAATCAGTTGGTTGCCTCCCACACATGCCTGACTGAAGCCGGGGGCCAGAGACCAACCCTGTAATCAAGTTATGTGCCCTTGACCAGAATCAAACCTGGGACCCTTGAGTCCACAGGCTGACACTTTAACCACTGAGCAACTGGCTAGAGCTAATCATTGACTTTATAATAGCTGGCTTATGTGCTGTATTTTGGAAAGCTTCCCCTACCTCAAGATTATAAAATTCTTTCTCTATCGTTTCTTCTTGCACCTTCATGGTCTTCATTTCTACCTTTAAATACTTGTGCCATATGAGTTTTATTTTGATATATAGCACAAATGTATAGTTTCCTATATTAATTTTCCCAGTAGCAATGCAATTGTTCCTATATGATTATTGACTAGTTGATATTTCAGTCATTCATTTGAAATGCCCCATTTATCAAATACTAATCTCCCAGATATTTTGGAGGTCATTTCTAGAATCTTCTGTTCTATTGTGTAATGGCTAAAGAGTGCAAGCTCTGGAGCCAGACTACGTGGGTTTTATCCAGCTCTGCCATTTGTAGTTTCTGCATCTGTAAAATGGGGATACTTGTCCCCACATCATAGGGTTGTGATTAATAGATAAGTTCATTTATGTACAATTATTAGAACAGTTCTTGGCATATAAGAAGTACTGATATTTTTGTAATATTTATTATTTTAAATTTTTTATTTTTTAATCATTTTAATAGTACGTGATCACATCATCTGCATATGATATTTTATCACCTTTTTTAGAATTACTTCTAAAATACTTGAATAACTTGCAGATGACCTATAACAAATATACAGATCCTCCATATTTTATCCAAATTAGACACCTCAACTCTAGGCAGTTAGGGAGGGAGAGTAGAAGAAAGGAGAGGGGAGGAATAATACTGTCCCCATTCATAGGTAACATGATTGTCTACACAGACAATTCCAAATAATACACACACACACACACACACACACACACACACTTAGAACTATTTAGCAAGGTTGCAGAATACAAGGTCAACACTCAGAAGTCAATCACATTCCTATATACTAGCAATGAACAATATTTATAATAGCTCCAAAAAATTGAAATACTTAGGTAAAAAAAAATCTAACAAAACATGTACAGGATCTATGTGCTGAAAACTACAAAATGCTGATGAAAAAAATCTCCAAAGACTTAAAATAACCAGAGAAATAACCATGTTTATGGACTGGAACACTCAACATATCAAAGATGTCAGTTTTCCCTAAATTGATCTATAGCTTTAATGGAGTTCCTAGCAAAATCCCAGCAAGAGTTTTTTTTGTAGATACAGATGAGTTGACTCTAAAATTAATATGGAAAGGCAAAGGAGGTAGAATAGCCAAATATTTTTAAAAGATTAATAAAGTTGGAGGAATCTCACCATCTGTTTTTAAGACTTACTATATAGCTACAGTAATCAAGACAGTATGGTATTGGCAAAGGGATATATATAGACCAATGCAACAGAACAGAGAATGTAGAAATAGACCCACACATATATGTTCAAGTAATTTTTGACAAAGATGCAAATAACTTAAGGGAGAAATGACAACAAATAGTATTGGAACAATTGAACACTCATATTCTATCTAATAAAGAGGGAATATGCAAATTGACCATCACATTGTAATGGTCAAGATGGTTACGCCCACATGGAGGCCGAGTTCCCGTAATGAGCCTTAACAAGCGATCAGTAGGGACCTGAGGTTGAGCCCCCCCCCGCACCTGGTGGGGCTTGACGGGGGTGGCGCCAGCCGGGTCTGGATCTAGCCCAATGGGGGTGAGGAGGAAGATTTTCATATACATTTTACTAATTTTCTTTCATCTCTGATTCTTCTATTATAGAGAAAGGGCAAATAGCAATATTAAAATATTTCCTCTAATTGATTCCCTTTTAATGTGCATGAATTTCGTGCACCTGGTCACTAGTATAAGAAATAAACCTTGATCAAAACCTCACACCTTATATAATAATTAACTCAAAATGGATCATAGATCTGAATGTAAATCATAAAACTATAAGATTTGATTTACAAACTCTCTTATATTGCTGGTGCGAATGCAAAATTGTACAGCTATCCTGGACATGTTAGGCAAATTTTTATAACGTTAAATGTACACTTACCATATGACCCAGGAATCCCAATCCTAGATATATACTAGAGAAATAAAAATGTTCACAGAAAACCTGTACATAAAATCTTAAGATATTCTATTCATAATCACCAAAACCTGGAAACAACCCAAATATCTTTTAAGGATCAATGGATAAACAAACTGTGGTACATCCACCTAGTAGAATACTACTCAGAAGTAAAAAACAATGAAGATGCAACAACTTGAATGAATCTCAAAGGCATTACACTGGGTGAAAGAAGATGATCTCAAAATATTACATACTGTATGCTTCCATTTATATGACATTTTTGAAAGAACAAAATATAGTGATGGGAAACAGATCAGTGGTAGGAGTGGGGAGAGGGTGTGACTTCAAAGCAATAATAGCATGAATTTTTATGGGGTGATGGAACTGTTCTGTACCCTGATTGTGGTGGTGGTTACATGAATCTATGCTTGTGTTAAAATTCATGGAAGAGGGAGAGAGAGATAGAAACATCAATAATGAGAGAATCATTGATCAGCTGCCTCCTGCACACCCCCAACTGGGGATCAAGCCTGCAACCTGGGCATGTGCCCTGTCTGGGAATCAAACCGTGACCTCCTGGATCATAGGTCAATGCTCAACCATGGAGCCACATTGTCCGGTCTGTTTAACCATTTGTATCCTTATGGTTTTTTTCTGGGAATTCTAAGCTATCTATAAAATATCCTAAGTATAGATAGACCTCTGTACCCAAATTAGTTAACCGTGTCATGTCCTGCAAGGTGCTTCAATCAGAATTCTTTCAATTGCAGATAACAGCAAAGCCAATACAAAGTGGATCAATTGGACCAATAAGGCCATTTTATTATCTCAGACATAGAAAGATTCAAAAGTAGGTGACTCAGCAGCTCAGCAACATGATTAAGAACCCAGTTTCCCTCCATCCTATTCCGCTGTCCTCAGCCTGTTGGTCCTTCGCCTTATGATCCCAGGATGACTGCAGCTACTCAGGCATCACATGATCATACTAACATCAAGAGGCGGGAAGAAAGAGCATATGTGTTATGTGCCCTTTATTAAGACCAAGATAAACTTTTCCCAGGTGCTTGAGTGGACATCCCCTGTCATCTCAATGGCCAGAAATCATATCTCTTGCCCATGCCTAAATCAATAATTTGGTAAGAGAAATGGAATTACCATAATTAGTTAGCTCAGACCAGTGTCACTCATGGTGTGCTCCCTGGACTGGTGCTAGCCTACTGACTGTTGGTTACCAGTCTACGACAAACTAAGTGCAGAAATTGAGATTAAACATTTAGAAACTTTATAACAAGTTGACTAATTGTTATGTCTTTTGAATATAATAAAAAGATGGGGCTAAGCCCTAGCTGGTTTGGCTCAGTGGATAGAGCGTCATCCTGCAGACCAAAGGGGGTCCAGGTTTGATTCCAGTCAAGGGCATGTACCTCGGTTGCAGGCTCCTCCCGGACTTGGGTCCTGGTCCAGGCTCGTGCGGGAGGCAACCATTCAATGTGTTTCTCTCACATCGATGTTTCTCTCTGTCTTTCCCTCTTTCTTCCACTCTCCCTAAAAATCAATGGAAAAATATCCTCGGGTGAGGATCAACAAAAACAACAAAAAATGAGGCTGATATTTTATAGGTCTTCATTGGAGAACCACAGCTCCTATGATGCATAAGGTCATCCCAAAATCAACAAAAATGGGGGCTTATTAGGGAGGACGAATGTGAAGGATGGCCATTGGGTAGGGCACCAACAGTGTGAGCCATGCAAAATGTAATCAAACAACTCATCATTGACTTTATTTTTACTATTTTTGTTGTTGCTAATCCTCACCCAAGGATATTTTTTCCATTGATTTCTTTTTTGAGAGAGAATGGAAGGGAGAGTGAGAAATAGAGAAAAAGAGAAACATTGATGTGAGAAATCAGTTGGTTGCCTCCCACACATGCCTGACTGAAGCCGGGGGCCAGAGACCAACCCTGTAATCAAGTTATGTGCCCTTGACCAGAATCAAACCTGCAACCCTTCACTCCCTGGGCTGATGCTCTAACCACTGAACACCAGGCTAGGGCCAATGAATACTTTTCCATTCAATTTGGAATTGTCCTCATGCTTGACTCAAATTCTATTTCTCCAATTAGTTCTGGCTTATTAATGACAATGCAGTGAGTAGAATCAAGCTCACATTATCAGCCAGCCCCAAAGTGTCTAACATATGCATGATTCAGTTGTTTAGATCGAAGGTCTAT
>NW_006284099.1:179954-182374 GCF_000327345.1 Myotis davidii
GGTATGTGCCCTTTATTAAGACCAAGATAAACTTTTCCCAGGTGCTTGAGTGGACATCCCCTGTCATCTCAATGGCCAGAAATCATATCTCTTGCCCATGCCTAAATCAATAATTTGGTAAGAGAAATGGAATTACCATAATTAGTTAGCTCAGACCAGTGTCACTCATGGTGTGCTCCCTGGACTGGTGCTAGCCTACTGACTGTTGGTTACCAGTCTACGACAAACTAAGTGCAGAAATTGAGATTAAACATTTAGAAACTTTATAACAAGTTGACTAATTGTTATGTCTTTTGAATATAATAAAAAGATGGGGCTAAGCCCTAGCTGGTTTGGCTCAGTGGATAGAGCGTCATCCTGCAGACCAAAGGGGGTCCAGGTTTGATTCCAGTCAAGGGCATGTACCTCGGTTGCAGGCTCCTCCCGGACCTTGGGTCCTGTCCAGGCTCGTGCGGGAGGCAACCATTCAATGTGTTTCTCTCACATCGATGTTTCTCTCTGTCTTTCCCTCTTTCTTCCACTCTCCCTAAAAATCAATGGAAAAATATCCTCGGGTGAGGATCAACAAAAACAACAAAAAATGAGGCTGATATTTTATAGGTCTTCATTGGAGAACCACAGCTCCTATGATGCATAAGGTCATCCCAAAATCAACAAAAATGGGGGCTTATTAGGGAGGACGAATGTGAAGGATGGCCATTGGGTAGGGCACCAACAGTGTGAGCCATGCAAAAAATGATGGGAATGATATTGAAACCCTGAAAAATTCCGGAGAAAAGAATTTGGGTCCACTACTGTGGAGCAGGCTCTCTTTAGGGTTTCACTTGCATACTCACCTGAAGTGCTACCACTGCCAGGAGGTAGATCCTTGAGCAGTCAGGTAGAGCTGTGCCTCTCCTGAGAAGCCACACCCCAAAACCTGTTTCCCCGCTGGCCCAGCCTTACCTGTGTTTTTTTCTGATACCTGAGAGTCCTCCTTAGAAGGTTATAATCGGCCTACATCTGCCATTTCTGCTCACAACAGCAAAAACAAAAGAGAAAAAAGTCCACTAGACATGCCAAATTTGGTACTTCCAGTTAGCTGGTCACAATTAGTGAGTGACTCTGTAGCCTGTGACAGGGACTTTCAAACATTTTTCACTGCAATCCACACAGTAAGAAACTGTATTTGACATCACAACTCAGTACACGTGCACCTGTGCACATGCGCACACACATCTGAAACCAACATTTCACAAAACAGCACTTACTCTGGGTTTTCAAAATTGTATGCATTTTTTTTCATTTAAAAATGCTGATCTTGTCCCATTAAATTAATTTCAAAGCGCACCAATGAGATACAGCCTGTAGTTTGGAAAGTAGTGCCCTTAAGGGGAGACATGTAATGGTTCTCCATTCCAGAGGCCTTTACTTTTTAAATATATTTTTTTGTTGATTTCCGAGAAGAAGGGAGAGAGAGAAACATACATGATGAGAGAAAATCATTGATTGGCTGCCTCCTGCACACCCCATATTGGGGATCGAGCTGGCAACCCGGGCATGTGCCCTGATAGGGAATCGAAGCGTGACCTCCTGCTTCATAGGTCAACGCTCAACCACTGAGCCATGCAAGTAGGGCCTCCAGGGGCCTTTAGAGTGGCCACCAGTAGCTTTGGGTGAGATGTGTCTTCCTTTGTCTTTATTACCAGTACTTGAGCCTTAAATCAGGATAATGCTTCTGCAACCTTATCTTTTTTCCTCATAAGCCTCCCTGACCTCAGAGCTCCAGCCTTCTAAATCAGCTGCCTTAGCAGTGTGAAGGCCAGAGGCCCTCCAGGCTGTTCATGGAGCCTGAGTTGCCCTAGCAACACTTGGATGTAATTGACTCCCGCTGTCACCTGCTCCAGACTTGCCTGCCTCTCCACACTTCGAGCTGTGGCCCCTTTTCTCTTGCCTTTCACAATAATGTCTCCATCCTCGATATATAGACAGATGTCTTCTCATCCCTCCTCCCCTCTTGATGGATGGTCAGATTCTTGTCTTGGCACACACCTCCCTGGCACTCTCCACATTGCCAAACACTCGATCTGACATGATTAAACACCCAGAGATGGATGATTTGCATTTCTTTCCGATCACAATCTCTAATGCTAGTCAATTTAATTCAGAGATCACAAACGCAAATGTAGGCAGGGGCTAGGCACATCGCACAAAAGCTTACGTGGGAACTTTGCCGCTTCCTAAAAGAAGCAGTGGCTACTGTGTCCAGCTGATTTTGTCATACAGAAATGCTCATATGATAACCCAGAATCTTCCAACTTTTCCAGAGAAACCATAAAACCTGGGTTTTTAGATAAACTCTACCAATTTTCTATGCTGACAAGTAATTTAAAAAATATTTTTAAAAATTCTTATGGGGCAAATCAAACACATCTGTGGAC
>NW_006284099.1:182423-188997 GCF_000327345.1 Myotis davidii
GCTGTTTAAGCTCTTTTATCCTCTGTGTTGCATTTTTTTGGGTGGGAACTTTTTATTTCAATTGTTAAAAATCCAAACAACAATTTGAGATTTTTTAAAAATCCTCACCTGAGGATATTTTTTCTATTGATTTTTAGAGCGAGTGGAATGGAGAGGGAGAGACAGAGAGAGAAAGAAACATTGACATGAGAGAGACACATCAATTGATTGCCTCCTGCATCCCCCCTAGGGCCGAGAGCCTGCCACTGATGAACGTGCCCTTGACCAAAATCGAACCCGGGACCTTTCAGTCCACGAGATGACCCTCTATCCACTGAGCAAAACCGGCTAGGGCTCCTCTGTCTTGCATTTGGACTTGATGTCTTCTGCCATCTGACACCCCCCCCCCACACACACACGCAAAACACAAAACAAAACAAACAAATCACCTCCACCAATAACCAGTTGAACTTAGCTCTAAAGTTTTCTCCTTTCCTGATGGTCACAGTAATCAAGCTACACTCTTAAGAGATATTCATGGGGTGAATCCAGTAGATTCCACTGTTGCCACTGGCACTGGAGCACTCATTTCTACAGTCTAGTTTGTTCCAGTAATCAGTGAGGATATAAAGCTGGCCACTGGAGAAAGTCCTGGGGAGGGCAGGGATCCCCTTGCTTGGTTCTTCCCCTTTGACCATACTTGTTAGTTACTCTGATGTTTCACTTTCTAGTATTCTCAACTACACAGGAACTAGAAACTTCTGCCCTTTCAGAAGTATTGGAAAGAGAACTCCCCAGCACCCGCTGTGTCCCTTTTCATTCATTATCTCCTCTCCATAGTGACTGATTGGTGAGATTCCAAAATGTAATTGAGGGCTTATTACTCAGCCCCTACTGAGCTATTCACCTTCAGAGATCCCTTGTCTATAAGGTGCTGGTGTCCTCCTCTCTGTCCCTCCACGTGGTCAGTCCCACTAGGACAAGCTCAGCAGGGTGAGGGGCTGCTTTACAGACTCATCTCTTCCCTCGGGAAAGTGCAAAAGTCTAGGCTTGTGAAGAAAATTTTGAAAACCTGATTCAGGCTGGAGGTCACAGACTCATTCTCTAAACCAGGGGTGGGGAACCTTTTTTCTGCCAAGGACCATTTGGATATTTATAACATCAGTTGCGGGCCATACGAAATTATCTGCTTAAAAGTAGCCGGCTGTATTTAATCAAACATTTGATTAACTCACCCCTAATGCCTTGGCAGGGCCAGACCAAATGATTTCACGGGCCAGACATTCCCCACCCCTGCTCTAAACCAATCTTGTCAATAATAAATCTCAATATTCTGATCACTCTTTGACTCCTGTGTCTATTTCTTAATTAGTTCAGAATTCAGGGGAGAGAGCTGTGTGATTATATGACCTTTAGAGAGACTCCCATGGTGTATGGGTTGAGAAACCTTGAGAAATGGATACAATGACTAGCATTTGCCATCTAGAGTAACCTTTGAGGGAGGCAGTTCTCTTTGTGGTCATGTGGTGGCTGGTATGCAAGCCACCCCTCCCCGCACCACCATAAGGGCAGGCCTCAGAAAGCACTGGCCATGCACATCATTGACCTGGGGAGTTTGCAACAGTTTATATTATGATTGGTGTCTGCTGCACGCAATTGCTTTTAATAGACAGCAGCTTTAGAAAGCACAGGCCTAATACATTTTTGACCTTACAGCTGTGGCTGGTGTTTAAAAGTAGGCGGACCCAAGCGGACCCTAGTAAGAACAAACTGTGCGTGCTTTGGTGGCTGAGACAGGGATTAGAGCGGTGGTTCTCAACCTTCCTAATGCCGCGTCCCTTTAATACAGTTCCTCATGTTGTGGTGACCCCCAATTTCATTGTTACAAATTGAACATATTAAAGCATAGTGATTAATCACAAAAACAATATGTAACTATATATGTGTTTTCCGATGGTCTTAGGAAAAGGGTCGTTCGACCCCCAAAGGGGTCGCGACCCACAGGTTGAGAACCGCTGGATTAGAGTATCAGGAAAGTAACGTTTCGGTACTGGTTAAAGTTTACCTCCAAACAGGTTCAATAATCAGGCTTTTCAGTATCAGAGGGCATTAAAGTTTTGCTCCCTTTTTTCTATTTCTCAGCCAGGACTATAGATTAGGGCTTTTAACTGCAAAAGTAGCTAAATTCTATGTGAATCACATATTCCTAGAGAGTGAGGTTCTTTTATATTTAGTAGGTGGCATTCTATCATGGCTGTTCCTCTACCTGGATTTGAATGGCATCCTGTTCTGGAGACAAGGAAAAAACTACGGGGGAGCCTTCTTGAATTTTTATGGTACATCCACAGACTCATAGACTCACTCCCCTTTCCCTCCACCCACCACCTTTGCATGGTCTCAGGTTGGCTCTGGATTTATTAATTATATGAGACATGGCTGTGACTTTGGATTTTAAAGACTATGGGTTTAACCTAGGAAAGCAGGTGATTTTTATCAAGCTACAGAGAGAGAAATGGGAGGCCTCACCATGAATAGGATATAGCACCCTGTATTGCTGTGGAGAAAGAAGTCTTAAATGATTAAAATTCAAAGTTGAACAAAAAAACTAAAGACCACCTTTTCCCCCTAGCCAGATTGACTCAGTGGATAGAGAGTAGGCCCGGGGACTGAAGGGTCCCAGGTTAGATTCCGGTCAAGGGCATGTACCCTTGGTTGGAGGCTTCATCCACAGCCCTGGTCTGGGCACCTGTGGGAAACAACCAATGGATGTGTCTCTCTCGCTTCAATGTTTCTTTCTCTGTGTCTCTCCCAATCCCTTCCCCTATTTGTAAAAATCAATGGAAACATATCTTTGAGATAGATTTAGCAACAACAATGAGAAGTATTTTTCTTTAAAAAAGGGCCACCTTCTCTAGGAATGATTTGCTCACAAAATCAAGGCATGACTGGATTTCTTTCAAAATAATGCTTGATGCTAATTTCTTTGAGTGATTTGACATTATGTCTGAGGTTTGTTTTGCTAAAGCATATTCCAGAAAAATGTATAAACAGATGAATTAAAATGGTAAAAGTGTTTATAATTGTTGAAGCTGAGTGATTCACTGTATTATTCATAGGAGTTTGCTATAGTAGTCTCTCTAATTTTGTGTATGTTTGAACTTTCCCATAATCAAATATTAGAAAAATAAAAACAAGCTTTGCTTTTACTGTCAGAGCAAGAGCAGTGAGAGAGTGAAAGAAAAATACAAGAAAATATGCTACTTAAGCTGAAGAAAGTGGGCTTTTCTTAAGAAACTGTGATCTTGGAGAACTAGTTAAACAGACAAAAGGGAAAAGGGAGATACACACAAATCTAAATATTTTTTTAGATGTAACTAGAAAACAGGGAGATATTTTAATTGTTACTTGGTCAGAGAGGTTGTCTGGATCTCAAAGAAATTAAGGAGAGACAGGGAGAGGGGAAAAGAACAACACGCTGAAATTACTCTACCAGTGAGAATCCAGAACAACAATGCTCTGAACAGGTATTCACATATAAAGGTATCTTCAGAAAGCTGACTTTAGAGAGTCTATATTTAGAGCAACTGAGGGAAAAAAACCACATAGGCAAAATACCATCCCCCACCAAAGATGTTCATACTCTAATCCCTAGAACCTGTGAATATGATATATTACATGACGAAAGGGACTTTGCAGATATAATTAAGGGTACAAACATTCGAATAGGAGGATTATCCTGGGTTTTCCGGGGAGGCCCAATATCTTAGCAAGAGCCCTTAAAAGCAGAGAACCTACCCTGGCTGGCAGCGGGAGAGATGTGGCGGAAGAAGTCAGAGGGATTCCAAGCATAAAATGCAGGGACAGCCAACAAGAAACACGGTCAACTCTGTTAGTAGAAAGAACTAGTTTTTAATAGCCACCTGAATGAGCTTGGAAGCAGATTCTTCCCAGAGCCTCCCAATAAGAGCCCAGGTGCCGGATACCTTGATTATGGCCTTGTGAAACTTGGAGCAGAGAAACCAGTTGAGCCCATGCGGATTGCTGACCTACAGAACAGTGAGACAAATTTGGATTGTTCAGCCTTGAAAAATGTGTGGTAATTTGTTACAACAGCAATAGAAAACGACTGAATGTCATAATACTAACTGGGTGCAAAAAGTTTGGACAGATTTCTGAAAGGGAGGCTAAGAGGATGATTGTAAAATACTTCAAGTATTTTAGATGAGTTTCTAGGGAACACAATTATGGGTGAGCAAGCTGGTATGATATGTCCTTGTGGGCACAAGCTCAGAATGTGTATGTGGTTAAGACTCCAAGAAAAATAAACAGAAGATGAAACATACAACCGGGGAATCGAGCAAGACAATAGTAGATTGAGTTAATGCTAGCATAGGTATTGATTTTTTTAAAAAAATATATTTTTATTGATTTCAGAAAGGAACCCCCGGGATTGACCCTGCAATCTGGGCATGTGCCCTGACCAGAAATTGAACCGTGACCGTCTGGTTCATAGGTCGATGCTCAACCACTGAGCCATGCCAGCCGGGCTAGATATTGATTTTAATGGGAGAATACCTCGTGGTGAAATTATCCAATTCTGGGAGGTTAAGGTAGAAAAGAATTATTGAACCATGGATGCTTTTGCCAGATCCAGAATTTCTCCCCTCCTCCAGTTAAGATATAATTGACATATAACGTCATCTTAGTCTAAGGTATACATTGTAACAATTTAATATATGTATATATTGCAAAATGACCACCATAATAGTTTTAATTAACGAGAATTTCTTGTTCACTATGATGGACCTCAGAAGATAAATACAGAGGAGTTTGTTACAAAAACAAGTGGCTGCATCTGAAAGCAAAATTAAAGAAAAAGGAAGGAACACGCTGCGCTTCAAAAACTAGTAACCATTATATCAGACACCGCCAATTGCCCTTCAATATATGTTCTCACCTTATTACAAAGTATCTTTTTAGGTATGTACATACCTGCCCCGCTAAAGATTGCATTTCCCATTCTCCACTGCAGTTAGGTGTGACTAAATATTAACCAATGAGATGTGGCTGGAAGTGATGTATACAACTTGTGGATCCAGCCCTTCACGTGGGAGCCCTTCCCTTCATCCTACTGGCTAAAATGGGAGCCATTTGGTAGTACATGGATGGGAGGATCATTCTGGCTGTGACAAGGAGACTGAATCTCTGGATAACCTCACAAAACAGCTACCTACTAGTCCTGGATTGACTTCTTCTGGTCTACAACATTAGAGGGCAATACATTTTTGTTTTATTTAAACCTCTGTTAATTTAGGTCTCCGTTCTAAGAAGCTAGATCCATATCTTCACTAATATAGCCATGCACACATTAGAGAAGGAAAAGTAACCAACCTACGAAGCAGATTAAAATGTGAACAATGTAGCTGAGCTTCTGGATCAAGATGGTGACTTGAGCATTTGCTAAAATGTGCCCTCAGCCCTATTTCAAATACCTAGAAAGTGTAAAATGTTTCCATTTTTATTGTGAAAAATCGTAACTATATAGGAAAGTTCAAATTAGTACAATGAATATCATTATGCCCACCCCTCCATTCCAACTGTTAACATTTCCCTTATTTGCTTTATCTATCATCCATCTAATTTTTTGAAGCATCTGAAAGTGAGTTGACTCACATCATCCCTAAAAGCTTTAATGCACATTTTGTTGTTGTTGTTGTGAATCCTCACTCGAGGATATTTTCCTATTGATTTCTAGAGAGAGTTGAAGGGAGGGGGAGAGACAGAGAGAGAAACATCCATGTGAGAGAGACACATTAATTGGTTGCCTCCCACACGGGGCTGGTGATCGAGCCTGCAACCGAGGTACATGCCCTTAAACGGAATCGAACCTGGGACCCTTCAATGTGAGCACAGATGCCCTATCCACTGAGCCAAACTAGCTAGGGCTAATGCACATCTTGAAAGGACATTCTCTACTAATTACAAAACCTAAAGAAATGAACAATAATATTCTCACAATAATGTTTTAATATCATCTAATATATGGCCATATTAAGATTTCCCTATTTGTCCTCCAAACATATTTTCATAGCTTTATTTATTTTTTTAACTTTATTTTTATTGTTGACACTATTATAGATGCTCCCATTTCTCCTCCACCCAACCCCGTCTTCCTCCCCTTCCCTCTGGCCATCACCACACTGCCTGTGTCTATGGGTTATGCATATATGTTCTATGGCTACCCCTTCACCTTCCTTCATCCAGTCCCCCATGCCCTCCTCTGATAGCTGTCAGTCTGTTCCATGTATCCATGCCTCTGGTTCATTTTCATAGCTTTATTAAAAAACCAGGATTCAGTCAAGTTTCTCACATTGCATTTTGTTATGTCTTTTTAGTTTGTTTGGATTTGAAACAGTTGTCCCATGTTTTTATAAAATATTTTTAAAGTTAAAAATAGACATCTGAGCTTGAAAACAGAAAAAAGGGGGTGGGGCTCTCCAGGAGTTCAAAACAGAGAGAGAGACTCCCTAAAGGTGACAGAAATGCAGGCATGAACAAGGGAGCCAGGACTGGCACAGGCTGTAGGGGCTGGAGT
>NW_006284099.1:189047-190610 GCF_000327345.1 Myotis davidii
CAAGGCCCTATCTGAGTCACAAGATCAGCCTAGAGCAAGCAACACTTCACACATGAGCATGAAAACAAAAAATGAGGCATCTTTTCTTACCCACTAGGCAGACAAAGACTTAAAAATCTGACTATTGCAAGTGTTGGGAAAATGGACATAGGCACACTCCTACACTGCTGATGGGAACATCAACTGCTTCGACCACTTTGGAGAGCAATTTGTCAAAATGCTGTCCAAAAAATAAAATGTGGTGATGTCATACAATGGAATACTGCACAGAAAAAGGTGCACACACCACAGAGCAATGTGGGTCTCAAAAACAATGCTGACTAAAAATCATGCAATAATGTAAATGGAATAGGCACAGAAATGCCACAGTTTACAGATATATATCCTATATAATAAAAGGCTAATATGCAAATTGTCCCCACAGGGACTGACCAGGAGTTAGATGTGCGCTGACCACCAGGGGGTGGCACTGAACATAGCGGGTGTCGGCAATGCCTCACTGGCAGCAGGTGGCAATGGAGGTGCTGCTGGCCCCCATAGGCCCAGAGGAGAGCAGGATCATGGTAGGATGGTGGAGCAGGTGAGCGGGCAGTGCCAGGCCAAAGCAGGTATGAGCAGGGACCTTGATCACCCCACCAGTCACCCCACAGATCAGCCCTGATCTCCGGCCAGGCCTAGGGACCCTACCCATGCATGAATTTTGTGCACTGGGCCTCTAGCATTCTTGTAAGTATGAAAATTGATAAGAATACCCTGCAGACCATAGTAGAGCCTCTAAGGAGAATGGCCAAGCAGGTGGTGGTTAAATGGAAAATTAGCTACATCTCTAATATCTTTCATTAGAGCTGAGACAAATTACCTACAATTCTAGGTGAGGGGATTGTGGGGTTTTGTTATCATATCCTTTGAACTTCTTCTGTAGCTTTGACATTTCTCACAATTAAAAAAAGAGGAAACCCAATTGAGCCTGCTTCAGAGAAAGGAAGCCACAAGAGGGGACAGAGAAGCTGTTTCTGCTATTGGTGAAGTGGTATTTAAGGCCTGGAAAAGTCAAAGGCTTTCATAAGTGCAGCAAAGCCCAAGCACCAGATACATTTTTCCTCACCAGGACCCAAGAACACAAGCTTTTGAATGTCTGTTTAGGAATCCGCTGAGAGTAATTCATAAAGTAAACGAGAGAGAGAGAGAGAGAGAGAGAGAAACTGCTCAAAGAGGCAGGCTTCATACAACCAAGAAATTCCAAAGCAAGAGGCAATAGAGTTTAAACTGAGAGGTTATGGACCCTAGACAACCAGCACCATCTAATTTGCCTATTGTTGAGGCTGAAATAAAGATGATTTCCTTTCTCTCGCGTTTTCTATGGGTACCCCTCTTTCTCCACATATCACTCTCTCTGCTATAAGCTGAGGGCAGTGTGAGGCTGGACTATATTATGTACTAGTTTCTAGGAACATAATTTTGCTTGGGATAATTGCTTCAGCACTTGAGGTTTGCTTGTGACTAAGAATTTATTCTTTTTCCTCTTTCCCCTCCTGGGCAGGTGGAGGAGGCCCAAGTGATGCC
>NW_006284099.1:190683-191876 GCF_000327345.1 Myotis davidii
CTTGTGGACACAGCAGAAGATTCAGTCTCAGCAGAAAATGTGACCAAAAGGCTGCTGCCAAAGCTACCTTAAAAAATATATTTTTATTGATTTCAGAGAGGAAGTCAGAGAGAGAGAGAGAGAAACATCAATGATGAGAGAGAATCACTGATCAGCTGCCTCCTGCACGCCCCACACTGGAGATCGAGCCCACAACCCGGGCATGTGCCCTGACTGGACTTAAACTATGACCTCCTGGTTCATAGGTCAACACTCAACTACTGAGCCTGGCTGGTTGGGCCAAATACATACCAGCACTATCTGTGGGACATGGAATGCCAGACCCTAGGTCTTCCAGCAGCACTTTGAGAGCAAGCATTCTAAGCCACCACTTCCTCCAGAACTAGCTGATGTTCAGGCATACAGTTGTTTACAGCCGAGTTCATGACACCTTTGACTCTTCTACTGCCTCAGACCTTAGGTGACAAGCCTGCAGCTGCTTTTCTGACACACTGTTGATCGGCAAAAAATAAAGGGGCTACAGAAACGCTCATTTTTATGCTGTTCCCTCTTGGGCTGCATGCAAAGATAATTCTGTGTAAAAAAATGGATAGTTGACTCTGATTTGGACATCTGAAAACCAGTCCATCCTTGTTATAATTTTTTTACAGCTGTAATTATACTGATGCTCATGTTGTGTAAAATAACTCAGGCAATGAAAGTAGTACTTTGATTTTACATCACAGGAAAAAAATTTTCTTTTAAATCATTTTATATGAATACAGAAGCATTGTAGACAATTAAACAATATAGACAAGCAGAAATATAATAATAAGTGATTAAACAAGTAAACTTTCAAATACCCAGAAATCACCACTGTAAGACCCTAGTGCATAGACTGCAGGCTCGCTCTCTCTCTCCCCCTCTGCCTACACATGATTTTGTTTCATTACCAAACTGAGATCTTACTACACACACTGCTTACTACCATTCTGTAGCCTGCTTTTTTCAGTCATCAAATTCAGTTTTGCTATTTCAGTAAATTTTCAACTCATCTAACAGTCAGATCATATTCATATTTCCCCAAATGACCTAAAAATGTCCTTTACAGTTGCTTCACCCAAAGCAGTACTCAATCCAGACCATGCATTGCATCTGGTTCTTATGCCCCTTAAGCCTCTTTTAATCTAGCACAGACACCATTATATATATAT
>NW_006284099.1:192140-201287 GCF_000327345.1 Myotis davidii
GAACTTTAATTATCATTAAGTATACAATTCAGCAGTATTAATTATATTCACAATCTGCAGCCATCACCACTATCTATTTCCAGAACTTTTCCATCACCTTAAATAGAAACTATGTACCCAGTAAGCAAAAATTCTCCCATCCCCTTCTACCCTCAGCCCTTGGTAACCTCTAACCTACTTTCTGTCACTATGAATTTGCCTTTTTTGGATATTTTATATAAGGAATCATATAATATTTGTCCTTTTGGTCTGGTGTATTTCGATTAGCATAATGTTTCCAATTTTATTCATGTTGTAGGACATATCAGAATGTCATTTTAGAGCTGAATAATATTCCACTGTGTGCATAGATAGTTCTTCTTTTATGACTGACTTATTTCACCTAGCAAGTGTTCAAGATTCACAGACACCATTTTGAATGATACCAGTTTGCTGAAGATAGCAGGCCAACGGTTCTGTAGAATGTTTTACTTACTGTGTTTGTCTGGTTGCTTCTTTGCATTATTTTCTTCTAAAGTTTCTGTACATGTGGCACTAGTGCCCCGAAAATCTTGTGTCCAATGAACTTTTTGAACTCTTACAGTGGGACATATGAGAATCTTGGATTAATTCTTTTTTGGAGGTCCTGCATGAACTTCATCTATTTCAGTGGATGACAGTCCCAGCTGCAGTTGCCAAAGGAGCCTTCACTCTCTTCACATCTCAGAGTGAGACCCTTCTAGCTGAGAGTCAGCAGAAACAGAAACCAGGGAGGAAATTCTTGTGGACTTAAATTCATTTGGAGTTATGCAATTATTTTCCTCCCAGGAATTTCACATTGTTCAGATTTGGGACATTTATACATTATTTGGGACACTTTTGTGCTATCATTTGGGCTGAACACATAACTTCTGGTCAACCATATTGGACAATGTGGCTAGGCATAATTTAGGATGGAAAATACAACAGGGATAGACTTTATAGCCTAGGATGCATCAGGGAACTTGGAGTTAAGTTGATTAATGTTCTGTTCTGATCCACTTCAGAGCCTTCTGGAGACAAAGCAGAAGTGCTCAAAGTTGGTCCTAAGAGGAACAGTGGTTGGCATTGGGAGAATGACCTCACGAAGGTGGAACCTGGACTGCCCTTTTGAACTCTAGTCTCCTACCCCAATGCAGGCAGACACACTCCCAAAAGACCATGAGGTTGGTCATTAAACCTAATAGGTTAAGATAACAAAAATATTGAGGCTATTAGAGGGACCATGATCTCCTTTGTTATGATCTGAATTGTGTCCCTCCTCCTTCATATATTGAACCTCTATCCCTCAGTCCCTCAGAATGTGACTGTATTTGGAGATAGGGACTTTTAAGAGGAGATTAAACTAAAATGAGGCTGTTAGGAGAGGCTCTAGTCCAATCTGACTAGTGTCCTTATAAGTAGAGGAAAGTGTTAGTGTCGCCGAAGGAGGAATGCACGAGACCAAAGTGGTAAGGGATTATAAATTTATTAGGTCATCTGGATACGAGATGGGCTGAGCCCCAATATGATACCAGCACCCAGGAACAGGGAGTCAGAGATTTTAAAGGACTCTAGTTGGGTTTCTTCTAGGCGGGGAATTCTCTGGGCGGGTCTGGATCCTGGGAAGATCCTGAGGGGAGAGATAATGGTCTTAGTAAATGGAATGTGGTCTTAGCAAATGGAATGTGGTTTCAGCGAAAGGGAATGTCCGTTGTGAAGTGGCCTAAAGGTCAGTTCCCAGAGGAGGGGGTATCTATTCAATTATTTGATCAGACCTAACAGAAAGTAAGACACACAGACACCAGAGGCCTGTTTGTCCAGAAGGCTGACCCCATGAAGAGGCAGCAAGAGGTTATCCATGTGCAAGCCAAGGAGAAAGGCCTTGGGGGAAACCCAGCCTACAGACACCTCAATGTTGGACGTTCAGCCTCCAGAACTGTGAGAAAATACACTCCTGTTGTTTAAACCAGCCACTCTGGCTATTGTGTTATGGCAGCCTGAAAAGACTAATACATCCCTCTTCCTGTGTTCCTGCCTGTTTATAAAGTAGAAACTTTCCCCCTTTTAGAATTATAGACATCACCTGAGGGGTTTTTAATAAATACTGATGTTTGGGTCCCACACCCCAGAGGTTCTTATATAATTAGTTGGGGTTGTGTCCTAGGTATCATGTGATTCTAAACTATAACCAAGGTTGAGAACTGCTGGGATAGGAGGCCAACCTAGAGTCATGTGGCGGAGCAGCTGAAGATGATTGAGACCAGGGCTTCACCAACAGAGCAGGAGAATTGTAGCAAGCCAGCCACCCCACTAAACTTTTAGGGGAAGTTGGTCCTATTACTACTAGTAAGTTGGACCCTAGTAGATTGTACAGTGTAACTTGATTTCTCAGCATTCAGTGAGTCTACTAAGCTTTCATTATGCACACACATGGCAGTTTTCAGGGCCCAGGAATAAAGAGTACTACCTCAAGACAAAAGGGGAACAGATTCTTTCAGCCTTGGGCAGGAACCTGAAAGAAAGCCACACCCAGTAACCTCCATAAAAAATTTGAATTTCTGGCCCTAAAATGGGCAGTCACTCACAAATTTTAGAATTTCATGGTTGAGGTGGCTAATGAAATGTGAACTGACAGGCACATAGCGCTTTTTGATAGTTGTAGACACTGCTCTCCACTGTGGTCACGTGCCTGCATGCTGCACCACCACACAGCCACAATTCACACATGCAAAATAGATATTACAGCACTCATTTTCTTTTTAAAAATTTAAATTGATTTACATACAATAGAATTTACTATTATTAGTGTCTAGTCCTATGAGTTTAGACACAGCCTAGCAGGGGTCCTCAAACTTTTTAAACAGGGGGCCAGTTCACTGTCCCTCAGACCATTGGAGGGCCGGACCCTCCTCTCTGTAGGTCCCTGGCTGCAGGCCTCTGAGGAGTGAACAGTGGGGCGGATGGATCACAAGCTATAATCCAGGGGTCCTCAAACTTTTTAAACAGGGGGCCAGTTCACTGTCCCTTGGACCGTTGGGGGGCCGGACTATAGTTTAAAAAAAAAAAAACTATGAACAAATTCCTACGCACACAGCGGCGGCAAAAACCCCCGGCGGGCTGAATAAATGTTTTCGGCAGGCCACATGTGGCCTGCGGGCCGTAGTTTGAGGACCCCTGGTAGAGTCATATAACCACCACCACCACCACCACCACCACCACCACGGAGATATAGAATAGTTCCTTCACCCCAAAATCCCCTTACCAGCATACACGTGCTTGGCATGAAGACACTCTTCATCTATCCCCACAAGCCCCAGAAGCTTAGGGCCTCTGTGGACAGTTTCCGCACAACACCTAATGCAGCCCGCTTTTGACCCTCCTGAACTGAGCACAGCAGATGGAGATAAGAGGAAAAAGTGAGTCCTGGCTGTCATCAGAGGGGGTGGTCCTATTTTGGTCAGGTTTTAGGGCATTGCTAGTGCTTTAACTTTTAAGGCTAGATTCTGTACCAGAGCTTAGAGAGAGAACCAGAGCTTACCAGATTTCAAATGTACCAAGATAAACATTAAAAGCCTTCCTGCTGGCACACAGTGGAGCAGCAGACTCAATACCAGGTAGGTATTGCATCATCTCAAAAGAGACACTCTACTAATCAATTGAACTTTTTACATTTGAATATTCAGTTCTTGCCACAGCACATTTTAAATCCTAATTTCAAAATCATGTATTCACTAAGATCAGCTCTACTATACAAAGGACATCATGAAACTCATTATTTCCAGAAGCATTATAAAGTCTCTTGCCAGGGTAAAATCTCTTTAAAAGGGGCTTTCCAGCATTGCTCAGAACAAAAGTGCTCACTGATACTAAACTAGATACTGTGGGACAATGGTGGGTAGCACTACTGTTTCCAATTTTAGTATTCATAACAGAATGGACATTTACAAAGAATCCCCTTCAACTCTCCCTGCAGACAAAGAAAGCCCTTTCGGACTTCTCAGAAGTGGGACACATTCCTGAAGGAGGTATAGCTGTGTCTCAGTCCAGATCCTTGATGCAAGCAACAGAATTGAACTCTGGATGATTTAGGCAGAAAAATAACTCATTAAAAGGATATTGGGCAGGTCCCAGAATCAGCAGGAGGGCTGGAGAGGCAGGTTTGCAGGTAGGAACAAAACTCAAACCACGCTGCAGAACTGGTCTGGTGAGGAACCCACTGCAGCTCCTCTGAGCACTCCATCTGCAGCTTTCATCACTTTCGCCCTGCAGACACCTCTGTCTTGCTGTGAATGGTAGCGCTGCCTGAGACAGTCTGCCTGGGTCCCTGATTCTTTGTCTCTAACTCCTAAGACAAAGTCTAGGATGGCTGCCTGGTCTAGGTTATGTGCCAACACCCTAGGAGAGAGGCTAAATGTGGCATTCTTAAGTCTGTAGAGGTAGGCAGGCTCTGCCTCCTTCCAAGAATCATGAGATGGGGAAGTCCCTAACCAGAGGAAGTGGGTTCAAATGCACACCCAAAAAGAGTAGCAAAAGACCCAACCCAGGCTGACGGTTGGGGGCTACTTGGTATCACGTGGCACCAATTAGTCATTGCTACCTCATTTGGGGACAGAGTAGAGGACTCTGAACTGAAGAAAATGGTCAAAGAAAGAAAAAAGGGCTCTGTCCCTCAGGGCCTTAATATTTTGCTGCAAGATTTGAGGGGAGGAGAACTGCCTAATGGTTGGAGGTGGGGCTGTATTGGGAGCTTCAGTGCCCTGTATAAGGCAGAGAAAGCAATAGGTGTTGTCCTCAGAATATGACTTCCTTGTCTAGAGACCCAGGCATGATGATTAGGTGATCTGGGAGCAAGTGGATGGTGGAAGTGGGTGAAGGGAGAGAACTAGGGTACTTTTTTCAACAAATCATTGCTTTTGATCCCTTAAAGGGATGTACCTGAACATACCTGAGGACAGAATCCAGCACCACAGTATACTTTCTGATTGCAGCCATTTAATTCCAAAGATATGAACTATATGACAAACAACTCTAGGGGATTTCTGCTCTAAAATTCTCAGCCTATGAACTCTCTCCTAGTTTTACATTTGCTGACAACAGTACATTGATTAGAAGTTCAGGACTGAACCTTTGTCCCTGGGTAGACCCACAACCAGAGGGGTTTAACTGACTTTTATTAAATACTAAAGGCCCGGTGCATGAAATTCATGTAAGAGTAGGCCTTCCTTCCCTGGCTGCCGGCACCAGCTTCCCTCTGGCACTCGGGACCCAGGCTTCCCTCGCAGCCCTGGCTTTGTCTAGAAGGTTGTCCGGAAGGATGTCCAGTCTAATTAGCATATTATGCTTTTATTATTATAGATATTTGGAATGCTCGGGCCTGATCAGAAAAGGCAGTGCAACCAATATAAGGCATTCTTGGCACACATCAGAATTGCCACCAAGATGGCCCAGCCAGTATGGCTCAGTGGTTGAGCATCAACCTATGAACCAGGAGGTCATGGTTCAATTCCCTGTCAGGGCACATGCCCAGTGTGGGGCATGCGGGAGGCAGCCAATCAATGATTCTCTGTCATCATTGATGTGTCTCTCTCTCCCTCTCCCTTCCTGTTTGAAATCAATAAAAATATATTTTAAAAAAAGAAATGCCACCAAGATGAATGAATGTCATCAGGATGAATGAATGCAATAGGTTTTGCCACTGCTTCTTGGTATTTGGAATACACTTGGCTCACTGATCTCTGATTCAGAATGAGTGAGGTAGGAAAGACTAGAGGGAAATTCCCTCAGTGTTCGTCTACCCTTAGTATCCTTAGTAGTGGCTGGTAAGCTAACCAGTACTGCTTTGCACCATGAAAAAAAAGGAAAAAGACAGGATAAGATGCCCAGATGTTGCTGTGAAATTTGGACCTGCCCTGTGAGCCATCACTAGGCTGCTACCCCCCTCCCCGTCCCTAACATGTGCTAAGGAAACTTAACTCCCTCACTGTGTATAAAGTATAGTTAGAAAGTAGTAGAAGTCCAGATAAAGTGATCACCAAAATAACATTACTTATAAATGAATTGATTAGGGAAAATACCCCCACATAACCTATTGTAGACAGGGAACGATTTCTCCACACCCAGAAGAAAAGGTAAGAACAAATCCTTTGAGAGATTCAGCTTTGTATGACATTGAGGGAAACAGCACCTAAACCATCAAAGAGTGAGAGATTTGGGTAGTGAATTTGAGTGGGAAGATGGAGACAGTCACCCATCAAGCTACCCACTCACTCACAGCCCTGGGGAATCCTGTGCAGGACCTTTTGAACTGAACTGTCCAAATGTAGGGAATCTGGAGGTAGGTGGGTAAAGAAGACAATACTACTTGTTTTCCCAAATCCATTTCTCCCCCTTTCCCTTTCTGGCATGGTCCTGAAGTGGTCATGGACTTAGGGAAGGGGCCCTACCCCAGTCCTGTGCCAAGGTAGTGGTGGAATCTTGAATAGTCAATGCCAATCATTGATGGGCTTATTCTCCTGCCAGTGATTGGTTTAGGTATGGGTATATGACCCAGTCCTAGGACCTGAGGGGAAGTCTATTGGGGACTTTTGGGATTGTTTTCCTCAGTAATAAACGGAGATGTATAGGCGGAAACTCCCCTCTTCTTAACAGGATGTTGCTGCGTCTTCATGCAGTGTTGGAGCTGCTACAGTCACCTTACAACCAGGAAGAAAGATCTGTTGTCAGTAGATGAAGGTAAGGAGGAGAAGGAGGAGGAGGAGGAGGAAGAAGAAGAAGAAGAAGAAGAAGAAGTAGAAGTCCCCGTGCTTTGATGATGTCATCTGATTACTGATTAAGTCAACCCTGAAACTACCACGTAGGAATTTTTTGGACCAGTTCTAGAAAATGATGCATTCTTTTTTCTCTGGGAGATGGCTATGGGATAGGAAATGAGTCTTCCTTGAGAAGGAGCAATTTTTAAAAAAATTATTGTTTTCCAAAATTTTTTTTTACTGGGAGCATAGTGTAGTAAAGTATGAAATCTCAAATTTTGACACACACATTGTAGTAAGAAATCTTTCTTAGGGGTAGGCCGAGACCTTGAGAAAATGGAAACGTTTACCTGTCTTTCAATGTAATAGAGACCAACCACTGGGTATAGTTACACAGGTGGTCAATGGCCTGAGAAGGGTCAGGTCAATGGATCAATATTGCCATGAGAAACACTGATTTGGACCAGAGCCCAGAGCCATGGCCAGGAGCTAAGTCTCAAGGGTATCTGTCCCATGAATGAAAGCATTGCCTTATTTGTACTTTGAGATCTTGCCACCTAAGCATCTACATGAGAGAACAATTGTTCTACCTGTAACCCAGGACCTCACCTTCTCACTGCCCTCCTATCACAGGAATGGAAATAAGATCCTATCTGTGCCCTGAGACCTTGTACCACAATCATCTAGCTCATGTCTGAGGACCCTTAGTTCTGGCACTTGAAGAAGTGCTTTCAGGTCACTTCGGATATCTACTGGTGTCAGAGAGGAGCTCCTATATCTACACTTTGAGACAAGGACTGGGACATGCTAATACATCACTTGCTAGGGACAGAGGGGGCATAGACACTGGTATACACCTGACAAATGAAATAATATGCCTTGGTATCAACTTTACTACAAAAAGCAGTGATAACATGGGCACTAACATTATGTAACTGGACTTGACTATAAGGCAATCATCCAAATCTAGAATTATAATTGTTGTATTTCGATTACCATCAAAAGAAAAATACAAAATTAAAATATTTTATAAAGAATTTACGGACAACCGAGAAAACAAGTTTGGACCCCTCACAGGCCATGGATCCTACTTTGAGAAACATTCATTTATGACAGTCTCAAAGACATTATCAATATGAAAAGAAATAATATTGAAACCTAAATTAGACTTTTCTTTGTATGACATGAGGGTGACAATTCCAGACTTAATCCAATGTTTTTTAACTGCAGTATACCTAAGAATCACCTAAAATGTTTGGTAAAATGTAGATTCCTAACCCCGCTCTCAGTAATTCTGACTCAGCACTTCAGGGGTAAGGCCCAGGAGTCTGCATTTTAAAAAGGTGATTCTAATTCAGGTGGAATACAAAACATATTTTCAGAAATACTGAACCTGCCAACAAGAAGTGGGTCACTAAAATGATACAGAAAAAATTTTTTTCCCAATAACCATTTTCTATGGTTCTAAGGGGACAACAAGCCAGAGAAATTCTCCCAAGGCAGACCCAGAAGTGACAGCAGATTGGTTGATCAAGAAATGCACTTTATTAGCAGGGAAGGGAATCTTTGCTACCCCACTGGAGTCTGGACTGATAATGACTGCTGTGTGCTGTTTTCCTTTTTCTAAATGCGAGTTTTATTTTCAATTATCTGGTTTTCCTTCCACCATTGTGCAAGTATATTGGAGATTAGTTAAATGTATCATTTAGGCATAATTTGCCTAAATGTGATGGCCATACCAGTTAAAATTTTAGCTAAAAGTGAAAGAAAACCCATCTAACCTTGTGTAAGCAGATTTTTTATTTTAAGGGTTTTACTGAGATGTAACTAATATGTATTAAACTGTACATATTTAGAGTGCACATATGATGTTTCAATGAACTCTATATACCACATAGGAATATAATAAATGAAACTATCACCACAATCAATGTAATGAATATATCCATCACCACTCAAAATTTCCCTGATTCTTTTTAATCCCTCCCTCCTACCCTTGCCCCTTTGCTCACACCCCCACACACCACTGCTCTACTTTCTATCACTATAGCTTAGTTTGCACTTTCTGACCTTTACATAAATGTAGTCATGCAGTACCTAGTCTTTTTTTTCTGGTCTGGCTTCTTTGACTCAGCAAACTTTATTTTGAGATTCATCCATGCTGTTGTATCAGTAGTTCATTCGTTTTTATTGCTGAGTAGCATTCCATTGTATGGCTTTATCACAATTTGTTTATCTGATTGCCTATTGATATGCCTTTGGGTTGTTTCTAGTTTGAGACTATGAAAAATATAGTGGCACCCTAACCGGTTTGGCTCAGTGGATAGAGCGTCAGCCTGCAGACTGAAAGGTCCCAGGCTCGGTTCAGGTCAAGGGCATGTACCTGGGTTGCAGGCAC
>NW_006284099.1:201375-229119 GCF_000327345.1 Myotis davidii
GGCTATAACCTTACACTTAGTTTTGGCAACTACATCTCAGTGTTGACCCACACTGAGTTTTCTGTCAATTAAAACTTATTTCTCTTTAACATGTGAATTTTGACCCATGGTGTAAAGAAAAAACCCTTTGAGAAGATACTGAGACAGTATCTTCAGTGTTCTTGTGGCTATCAGTAGGGAACTCCCCAAGCCTGTTGCTTTTTCTGTATTCTTAATTTCTATTAATGGCATTACCATCTATTCAGGCTTAGCTTCTTAAAAAACAACAACACTCAGAATACATAGCATATATAGGTAACTATGTATGTAGGATTCTATAGATATAAATATTTGTGTCTGTTAAATGTCATAGGATGCTACATACTAAATCTTTGTTATGGAAGAATATATTTTTATCTGACCAAAAGGAAAAAATCAGTGTTGAAAGAGACCACAATTCCGAAGCCAGAGTGGGGAGGGGAGAAAGAAGATTCCAGATAGGCATCAGAATAGCATGGAAGTCGGGAACAAAGCCAAAAAAAAACGTGGCTATAGGGGAGACCTCCAGCTCTTGTGGTCTTTCCAGGTAACCTCCTCAGTCCCCCCAACTCTGGGCTGGCTCCTCAGATCTTGGCCAATATGGAGCACACTTTAGTCAATCAAGATGGATGGCATGCAGAATGGCCTGATGGGCAACATCATCAACCACTTCAAGGAGAAGGCATTCCATTTCGTGGCCATGAAGTTTCTTTAGGCCTCTGAAGAACTCCTGAAGCAGCTCTACATTGATCTGAAAGACCGCCCATTCTACCCCAGGCTGTGAAGTACATAAATTCAGGACCTGTGGTGGCTTTGGTCTGGGAGGGGCTGAATGTGGTAAAGACAAGGAGAATGATGTTTGGGGAGGCCAATCCAGCAGATTCTAAACCAGGCACCAGGAAGGCTTTTGCATTCAAGTTGGTGGGAACATCATTCACAGCAGTCATTGAGTATAAAGTGCTGAGAAAGAAATCAGCCTATGGTTTAAGCTTGAAGAATTGATTGACTACAAGTCTTGTGCTTTTGACTGGACCTCTGACTAAGAAGTATACAAATCACCAGTTACTTTCAGCTCTGCTTGGATGTGTCCCTGGACACAGCTCTTCATTCCACTGACCTGGAAGCAATAGGATCAATCTTTCTTTTCTAAAGCTTATTTACAATAAAGCCTTTGGAAACTGGGGGAAAAAAAGGCTATAAACATTCTTGTACAAGTCTTTGTGTGAAAAAAATACTTTTAATTCTTTTGGGTAAATTCCTAGAAGAATGGTTCAATAATATGGCAGATATATAGTTAATGCTTTTAAAATTAAATATATTGGAGTGACATTGGTTAATATAATTATATAGGTTTCAAGTGTATAATTCTATGACACATCATCTATTGCATTGTGTGCCCACCACCCAAAATCAAATCTTCTGTTGCTATACATTTGGCCCCTTTTGCCCTTTACTACCTCACTCCACCCGCACCCCCCTTCCCTCTTGTAACCACCATACTGTTATCTGTGTCTATGAGTTATTGTTTGTTTGTTTTTCTTGTTAGTTCATTTGTTGTTTTCATGTCCCATATATAAGTGAAATCTTATGGTTCTTGATTTTTCTGTAGGACCTATTTCACTTAGCATGATATTCTCAAGATCCATCCATGTTGTCACAAATGGTAGTGTTTCATCTTTACTTATGGCCGAGTAGTATTCCATGGTATCTGTACCACACTTCTATCTAATCATCTATTGAGGGACACTTAGGTTGTTTCCATGTCTAGGCCACTATGAGTAAGGCTGCATTGAACATAGGGGTTTGTATATCTTTGAGAATAAATGTTTTCAAATATTTTGGGTAGATACCCAGAGGAGGGGCTGCTGGGTCATATGGTAACTCTATTTTCCATAGTGACTGTGTCATTTTATATTCCACCAGCAGGGTATGAGGGTTCCAGTTCCTCCATATTCTCCAACAATTGGTTTGATTTATCTTTTAATTTTAGTAATTTAAACAAGGGAGTAGTGGTATCTCATTATGGCTTAAATTTGCATTTCCCTAATGATTAATGATGTTGAGCATCTTTTTATGTGCTTATTGCCATCCATATATCTTCTGTGGTAAACTGTCTGCTCAAATATTTTACCTGTATTTCATTTTAATTGTGTTTGTTTTTTATTATTGAGTTTTGAGAGCTCCCTGTAGTTCTGGATTAAGTTCTTTATCAAATACATGATTTGCAAATATTTGCTTCCATTCTGTGGCTGTGTTTTCATTCTCTTAACAGTGTCTATCAATGAGCAGAATGCTTTATTTTGATGATGTAAAAATTTTTTGAGTCATTGTTTTAGTTAGAATGCCTAACAGAAACTGTAACTTGATAAGAAATAATAATTAAAGATAAGAAAATTATATTATCTCATATAAAAAAAGTTCGGAGGTAGGATGGCTCCAGTGTTTATTAACTTAGGTGCTAAACAATGTCAATAAGACACCAGATTCTCTTCATTTTTCTGCTTTGCCATCCTCAGCCTCCTAGCTTTTTCTTCAGGCTAGTCCCCACAGAGTTGCAAGATGGCTGCTGAAGTTCTGTGTATCATGTTCAGACATGCAACATTGAAATGAAGAATCCAAACTGTCTTTTCTATGTGTCTCTCAGAGTAAGGAAATGTTTTTTGGGAGACCTCAGCAGACCTTTCCCCATAAGACATGACCACCCATGAACTAGCACTAAATCCCTTAGGTCAAGGGTTGGCATACTACCATGAGTGGGCCAAATCCAGCCTGCTACCTGCTTTTGTACAGCTTGTAAGCTAACAATGGCCTTTATATTTTTAAAGGGATGAAAAAGTCATCAGAAGAATAATATTTTGTGACATGTGAAAATTATATGAAATTCAAATTTCAGTGTCCAAAGAACTTGGAGAGGTAAAGAGCTAGGAAGCTGTCACTCCTGCTCTAGTGAGAAAAAAGCTGGACAGAATGCAAATTAAGGACTTCTCATGAACCTTTCAGAGAACTGAGGTCACAAGTCAAATGACCTGGGGAGAAATGAGTGCTTCAGGGAGACACGGGACCTGAGCATTTGCTTCCCTGTGGCGGACTCTGCTAGATGCCACGTAAACCAGTAAGAACTTTAAACTCAAAATTTTGATGGATTGCTGGAGACAATTGCTGGTGTGAGTTATCATGAGAGTGTGGATTTCCTGGGCACTGTAGTGACAGGGACATTCTCAACTTCTTGCTGCATTTTCTTCCAGGAATCCCCCACCCCAGGCTGGGGTGCTGACTGGGGGAGGGGAATAGCAGCTATCGCAAAACCCAAAATCCTTCCAGACTCTTCCCCTATCTCCTTCTTGGAGCAAATAGTTTAATCTGCAATGGGAAGGGATCTTATGGAAGGCCCTGATAGGGTACCCACAACTGAGATTTTTAGGGGTTTAAATCTGCACCCCTTCATCAAGCACTGATCTCCTTTTGAGTAGCAAATCTTGCTTTGCTCTGGTGGAGACTGAATGCCTGACTTTAGGCATACAACGCCCTTAGGCACACAACCTTAGCCGCTTATCATTCATTTTTATTTCTTATCTACCAAGCAATAAAATATGTTGTTCCCACAAGTATTCTGTAATGAAAGGGAAGTAAATACAAGATTGCAGTCAAAGAGATCCTGGAGGCACAAGAGAAATGCATGAACAGGTAGTTCACATTCCCTGCATCCCATACCTATGGGCTCATGATGCATTACCTATGGCCAAATTATCCTATTTAATAAAAGGCTAATATGCAAATTGTCCCCTCAACCGAGAGTTCAACCAGGGAGTGGAGCCAGCAGGCCAACCGCCCGTAGCCCCTCCCCCTGGCCAGCCCTGCCCCCGATCCCATTGGGACGGGTGGGCCAGACCCCACCCATGCATGAATTCATGCACTGGGCCTCTAGTAGAGGAATAAAGAAAAACTATTTGGCCTAGTTTACTGATTGTTCCATGACATGTTTGCTGTCACCAGCTAGAAGTAAACTGCTACAGTTTTTTACCCACTCATCTACAGTGTTACATTTCCACTAAGGAAGGACAGTGGTGAAGATTCATCTTATCATTGGGCAGAAATTTAAGCAATAAAACTGATAGTGCACTTTGTCAGAAAGGAGAGAGCCAGAAGCGTGGATCTACACTAATCTAGGCAATTCAATTCCTAATGGTTGGTTGGAGAGTTGGGAACTGGAAAGGAACAAGATTGGAGGTGCAATGGCATAGATAGAGATCTGGGGAAGATGCATACACAGAAAATGACCCAAGTTTGGGACTGTTTATATAACTTGAGAATACTCACCAAAGGCCCGAACTGCAGCAGAGGCTCTAAGTAATAAGGTGGACAAGATGACCCATCCTATGAATACCAGTCAAACTCCCTTTCCAGCCACGCAAGGCTTGCTCAACAGACTCATGAACAAAGGACCAACTTCCCCTCATAAAGCTGAATTGGTCTTGGCTGAGTGACCATTTTGTTAAACCTGATTGCTTGTCATGAGTTTCTGATGAGGGATTATGGCTCAAGAGAACAATCCAGCTATACAGTAGCGTATAGATTATACTATACCCCTTCCCTGTGGAGCAGGAATTACTTATTATCTCTGTAATGTCTAATTATTCTGGAAATGGATTTACCTTCCTTGCCCACCATGCTTCTGAAAATCTCACTATCCATGAGCTTATTGAATACCTCATTCAATATTATGATATTCCACAGAACACTGTTCCAACCAAGGAGCTCATCTTACAGCAGGAACAGTCATGCAATGACCTGATGTTCATTGGTTTTACCACATATCCCATCACCCAAAAGCAACTAGCCTTATAGAATGGGAAGGGCAGTAGTAGCACCAGTTGGGAGGCAACACCTTTTTAAGTTGGGGTACCATTCTACACTAACTGATAAATATGTGGTGCTTTTATCTCATAGCTAGAACATATGGATCCAGGAATCAAGGAATGGAAAGAGGAGTGATTCGTCTCACAATTACACACAATGTATCACTTGTAAAGGTTTTGCTTCCTGTCTCTGAGTCTGAACTCTCTCAGTTTAGAGGTTTTAATACTGAAGAGAGGAATGTTTCCCCTGAGGTATTATTTGACAACAGCCACCTGGTCATTTCAAGCTTCTCATGCCATTGGGGAGTTAGGCCAGAAAAAGGGAGGGAATTACTGAATAGGCTGGGATGATGGTATTTATCAAGGGGAAATACAGTTGCTACTGCCCAATGGGGCAGGGATGAGTACGGATGGTACCAGAGGATTTTCTGGGGCACTTCCTGCTACTACCATGTCTGGAAGTAAAAGGTAGTAGAAGACTAAAGCAACTCCATATAGGTAGGACCTTCAAGGGCTCAGAATTTAGAATGGGCAGTGGGGGAGGGAAATCATATATACCAGTCATAGCCTCCTGACTGGTTGTAGAAATGAAGATTTCCACTTGTATATCCTTGCTTTATATGTTACACATATGTATGCATATGTACATGTTTTTTACTTTTTATTGAATTTATTGGGGTGACATTGGTTAATAAAATTATATATGTAACAAGTGTACAATTCTATAATACATCATCTGTATACTGTATTGTGAGTTCACCACCCTAAGTCAAGTCTCCTTCCGCCACCATTTATACCCCCTTTACTCTCTTCTACCTCCCCCATCCCCTTTCCCTCTAGTAATTGCCATACTGTTGTCAGCATCCATGAGGGGTTTTTTGTTTATTTGTTTGTTGGTTGGTTTGTTACTTTTTTATTGTTAATTCTCACCTGAGGATATTTTCCAATTAATTTTTGGAGAGAGTGGGAGAGGAAGAGACAGACAGAAACATCAATGTGAGAGAGACACATCGATTGATTGCCTCCCGCACATGCCCCGACCAGGGCCGGGGATTGACCTGCAACCGTGGTACGTGCCCTTGACCAGAATCGAATCTGGGACCCTTCAGTCCTCGGGGTCAATGCTCTATCCACTGAGCCAAAGCAGCCAGGGCACTATGAGGGGTTTTTTAGTGTAATAACACAAAGATAGGAAAATGTTGCTGGAAAATATTTCAACAATGGCATCCTGTCCAACTGACTACCTAGATCTTAGAACTTGGCTTGGCTGTTGTCATTTCTGAGGTTCTGTTGTTCAGTGTTTTTTTTTATTCTATGAGTTATATCATTCTTCTTCCAATAAATTCCTTTCACTAGAATAAATCAGGTTTTCATTGCTTGCAATTAAGAGACCCTAACTAATACCTCATTTACTGCTGAATGAAAAAGGCAAGTCATAAAGCAGTATGGAGGAGAGCAGAGAACTGAGTACATGCTCCAGCATCCTGCCCGTACTCTAAATATTTGAAAATGACAGAAATGATATATTTTAAAAGAAATAAATATAGTAAAACCAAACTAGAAGAGGCGAGTCCAGTAGATCCAGAATTATGAGGAATCTGTGAAAGAAGGAAGACAAATGTGACTGGAAAGACAAAGGAAACCAAACCTTGAATCACACAAGCAGGCAAAATAAAATGTTGCAAAAGGTGAAGGCCTCTGGGAGGAGGGGGTGTTGGAAGCTTAGAGATAATATAAACTGGCAACAAAAGAGAGCCAAGGCGATTACTTTGAAGGACAAAACTAGGGCAGCTGTGTGAGAAGTCCTTGGGTTGCAGAGGCAAGGGCTCTTGGAAAGCAAGGAATTCTCCTACCCTCTTTATAGGACTATACCTTTTAGAAGACTACCTATAAATGCATCCTGTCCAGGAGCAAGTTGAAACACCCTGACCGCCCCACCCCCCAACACTGAGTACAGGCTCTGGTTAACACAATAGAGAGCACTGGCTCAAGGTTCAGAGAAAATTTCAAATCAGCATATCGTATGATCCCATCTATTTGATCTTTGTGAAAAGAAAACTCACCAACTCTATTTCCAGAGAGTGAATATACATTTTGTATGCATAAAAAAAGGTCTGGAAGAACATACAGCAATCAATTAACAATGGTTACTCCTGCCCCAATTGGTTTGGCTCAGTGGATAGGGCGTCAGCCTGCAGACTCAAGGGTCCCAGGTTTGATTCCGGACAAGGGCATGTACCTTGGTTGCGGGCACATCCCCCGTAGGGAGTGTGCAGGAGGCAGCTGATCGATGTTTCTCTCTCATCGATGTTTCTAACTCTGTATCCCTCTCCCTTCCTCTCTGTAAAAAATCAATAAAATATATTAAAAAACAAAACAAAACAATGGTTACTCCTTAGAGGTGATCAGAAAACTACTTCCATTTTTTTTACTTTATGGAGTTTTTTATTGTTTAGATTTTTTTTAGAATAGCATGTATTGTTTTTAAAGGTCTATTTTATTAAATTTTTCTCTTGTAATTATTTTATTGAGATATTATTCACATGCCAAATATTTCACCCCTTTAAAGTGTACAATTCATTGGTGTTTGGTGTATTCACAAAGTTGTACAACCATCACCAATACCTAGCTATTGAATGTTCTAGAATATTTTTTTCATCCCATAAGTATCTCCATGCCTCTTAGCAGTCATTCCCCGTCCTTTCTCTCCCAGCCCCTGGCAGCTGCTTCTTGTCTCTATAGATTTGCCTCTTCTGAACATCTCATATAAATGAGATGACAAAATATGTGGCTTTTTATATTGGCTTCTTTTACTTAGCAGTTTTCAAGATTTATCCATGTTGTAGCATGTATCAATACTTCATTCTTTTTTATGGCTGAATAATATTCAATTGTACGGAGACATCACATTTTGTTTATGTATTCAAACTGACAAACATTTGAGTTGTCTCCACTTTGGGGCTATTATGAATAACGGTGCTATGAACATTTGTGTACAAGCATTTATGTGGACATATGTTTCCAATTCTTTTGAGTATACATCTAGGAGTGGAATTGCTGGGTCATATGGTAACTTTATGTTTCACTATTTGAGGAATTGCCAAACTGATTTCAAAGCAGTTGCAACAGTCACATTCCCCCTTATAATGTATGAGGGCTCTGATTTCTCCATATCCTCACCAACATTTTTTATTGTCCAATGTACTTATTTTTGTAATTAAAATGATCAATAGTAGACACCTCTTAGGAGGACCGTGGGAACCACCCTGGAGACACAGGTGTGGTCTTCCAGACACCAAGTTTGTAAACATGCCTGTGTTCTCTAGCCACAGATAATTGGACTGGGAGTGGCCATCTGATCCAAACAGAAGCCTTTTCCCTGCAGCTCTTGGAGCTGAGACTCTTTCCAGTCTCAGTTTGACAGTTCTCTTAAACAGTGGAGATGAAAACTCCGCAGCTGCTGGTAATCATTTCTCACCCTGTGGACCAGGAAGCAGCCAGAATCGATGGGCAGTAAGAGAGAAAGGAATGAAGCAAATGTGTATTGAGAAACAGAGATTAGATATGGAAAGAGAAGACTGCCTGGGTGTTTGAGACTTTGATTCCTTCACGAGGCCCAGTTTCTTCCTGCCTTGGGAATTTTCAAGCTACTCTTGTATCTTTGTAAAGCATTCTCTCTCTTGCATAAACTAATCTGAGTTTCTGTTAGTTGCAATAAAAAAATTAACTAATACAGAAATAAAACACAAAATGACCAAAAAAATGGATATTTTAAAACAAAAGCAACAGGCAGCTTCTTTAAATAACCAAGGACAGGAAAATGTTATTGTTTCTCTTTCCTTCTCTCTTTGGATACACTCCATTCTATTTCTTCTTTGTGCAAACCAGCTTCTTCCTCTCTCTCAGAGCCTCACTGCTCCACCATAATTTCTTTTGTTTCCTTTTCTTCCCCATCCCTTCCCTCCCTCTCGGTCATTTGTTTGCAGGTTTACAATGCTGGTGACTCCCAACCTGACTCCACGTGACTTCTGCATGACCGCGCTATTTAAATGCCTAGAGCTATTTTCTGGACCAGTCTCTCAGAGTCCCATTTCCAGTGCTTGGAATAACCTGATTGACTTTAGTTGGGGTATGTGCCCAGCACTGGTCCAAAGAGCTGTGGTCAGGTCTGCGAAGCAAGATTGGGCAGAGAGGAAATCAAAATAAAAGATATACCATCTGAGTCTCTGCATATCTGGAAATGTCTTCTTTTTTCCTGCCTTCATACATGAGTGATAGCTTGGTAGGATGTAGAATTCTTGGATCACAAGCTTGGTTTCCCCTAAAGCTCTATAGATATTGCTCAAATGTCTTATCACATTTTGTGGCGTGGAAGACAAATCTGAGAGGGACCTGATTTTTCCCCCCTTTGTAGTTAATCTGCTTTTTTGCTTTCTGGATTCTTACACAATTTCTTTCCTTACTCGTGAAATTATTTCATGTTGTTTTTCTTTGAGTCACTATCATCCTCTTCTTATTTTTTAGATTACAGAAGAGTGTTTTAAACCTTTATTCTCAATAACTAACTTGGTTTATAGCAGTATCTAATGTCCTGTTCACTGTCTCCATCGCATTTTTAAATTTGGTTATAATGTTTTTCATCTGAAGGCAAGCTTGGATTATCCCTCTTCAAAGATGGAATGTCCTCTCAAATCTCAACGAGAATATTTTAAAGATAAACATTCCCTGAGAATGGTCGCCTTTCTTAAATTTTTTAGTCTTTTCACAAGCTCATAACTTGTTTTTGACTGTTCATTCTGAAGGGGGGGGGGCATCTTTGTCTATTACTGACAGTAGAGATAGATTCTTTCTGAGCTGGTGTCGTAGACAAAGGGTAGAAGAGAGGGTTTATGTTTTCTGTCGATTTATTTCGCTATATTGGGGGAATTCAATTGGGACCTGAAGACTATGGAATGAGGAACCAAAAGGTAGTTAATTGCCAGAGAGATTAACTGTTTTGTCAAATGATCAGTCCCTCCCTCTCCCCTCCCAACTATCCCATGTGATAGCACAATGATTTACAGTTCCCACTATCTCTCATGACTTGAATTTTCTTCCTAGGTGACCTTTCATTCACTTTTGCCTCAGGCTCCTGTTGTCTGAGATTTGGAGTTCCTGTGTTAGTCATAGGTCTAATTGCTCATGGGAAATAGGGAGCCCACAGTACAACAAGGAAAGTTCATGATGCCCCAGTGCTTATCAGGACAGCCTATATATTGGGGGCACAATACCCCTTCTCTAATTACCTTTTGTAGAATCTTGCTACGGTGATGCCTCTCGCTTTGCTCACCATTTTCAGCAAATGAAGGCTGCTGGGTCAGACTTCAGCCAGTTGTTCCACAAGTGGGACGTTGGGACAGTTAACCAGGCCTTCGGTTTTTCTCCTTGGTATCTGTCTTGTCGCATTCCGGTGTTCCCAAGTCCCACTGCTGACTTTGGACATTTCCAAAAGCTCTTTGGGGAATAGCCCTCTTACTTTTTAGATGAGCACCTCGTTTGTCTGAGGTGAATTGTAGGCTACTCTTGTGGATGTTTGAAAATGTTTCTGACTTATTTTTTCCTTGTTTATTGAATTCATGGAGGTGACACTGGTTAACGAAATTATACAGGTTTCAGGTGCACAATTCTACAACGCATTATCTGTACACTGTGTTAAGTTTTCACCACCCCAAGCCAAGTGTCTGTCCATCACCATTTAGCCTCCCTATATCCTCTTCCTCCCTGCACACTCCTCTCCCTGGCAATCACCATACTGTTGTCTGTGTCCATGAGTTTTTTCTCTCTTTTTTTCTTTTTTGCTCTATCCCTCCAGCATCCCAAACCGGGGACCCCCTGCTCCAACAGCTGTTAGCCTGTTCTCTATTTATGAATCTGGTTTTTTTAATTAATTTTGTTCATTATATTCCACATATGAGTGAAATCATATGGTACTTGTCTTTCTCTGACTGGCTTATTTCACGAAGCATAATGCTCTCCAGGTCCATCCATGCTGTTGCAAAGGGTAAGATTTCCTTCTTTTTAATAGCTCAGTAGTATTACGTTGTATAAATGTACCATGGCTTTTTTACCCACTCATCTACTTATGGGCACTTGGGATACTTCCAAATCTTGGCTATGGTGAATAACGCTGCAATAAACAAAGACTTTTTCTTATTTTTATAGTTCTTCAGTTGTTTCAATGGGATTATGAAAGGAAAGGACTTAAACACATACTAAAATTATTGTCCTTTATGTATACTAAAATGCTTAGCATATTGATGTTTCTTACTTTGAAATGCATCAAAAAGTAATATGGGTTGATGGATATATATGTGATAAAACAAATATAGCTAAATATTAATTATAGAATGTATCAGTGTTCATGGTATAATTCTTATAATTTTTCTGTATGTTTAAACACAACAAAATGTTGAAAAATCATTATTTTAAAACTGGAAATCAATTTTTACCTTTGTTTCACCATTTGTTTGGAGATCATCATCAAGTATTTGGCACAAGGAAGTACGGGGCATATTTATTTTCTGAGCCTATGGTTATCTTATGCTTTTTCAAGGACTTCTCTCCTTGGGTTATCTCCTCCATTGCATAATAGTTTTCCCTTTCAACTAGATTACTGACATACTCTAGTTTCTCCAACCTTAAAAATCCTCCTTTGAGTCCTTATCCAGATAGTTTTCCTCATTAAGGCATGTCCTAACCTGTCTTGTTCACAGATACTAGTAGATCCCCAGAGCCTAGAACAATGCCTAGCCTATATTAGTCATTCAGTAACTATTTACAGAATGAATCTCTCTATTCTCCTTCCCAGACACACTTCTCAAAATGGCGACCTATATTTTTCTTTATTGCTACTGCCTCTGACTTTTCTTTACTCATTAGCCCATTCAAATGGGGCTTCTGTCCTCATAACTCAACAGAAACGTTTCTTGTCAGTATGACAAGTGAACTCCATGTTGTCAAATCCAGTGGCTGCCTTGCTGATTTCTAATTCCTGATTTAATCAGGATGTAGGACGGTTTATCACAATTTCCTTCTTGAAATGTTTTCCATCTCAGCTCTGTGACAGCACAGTCACAGAAGACTTACAGGTTTGTCCCTATCCAGTATCACTGGCTTCCTCTTCTCAAACTTCTTTTATGACTTTCTTCCTCTACATATTGGAGCTCCTCAGGACTTGGCTCTGGCCCTCTTCTCTCTCTACATGTCCTCCCTAAGTGATTTTGTCTATTCTCTTACCTTAAATCTGAAGATTCATAATTTAAACTCTGTAGACAAGACCAGGCTAAATATTTATACATCCAACTGCCTACATGATATATCTGCTAGCCTGTCACACAGACATTTTAAATTTAACATGTCCAAAATGAAAATGCTGCTTTCCTCTTTCCCCCCTCCCCCTCCCCTGCCCTTGAAACCCTTATCTGCTCCATTTTTCCTACTATTAATATAGCCATTATAGTTCTCTTTTGGGCACTGTTTCCATGGTATATCTTTTTCTATTCTCATGTTGTCAACCTATGAGTGCTTTTGAATTAATGTTTGTTTGTTGTAAACAGTAGGTAACTGGGTCAATATATCCCTGTTTCCCCCTCACCTTTGTACCAATATTGTTGTTCAAATTACATCTTTATTAGATGTAAAACCAAGAATTATAGACTCCACCAGAATTTACCTTTTATTATGCCATGTATGCTTTCATATAGTTTAATGAATCTCCCTTTTCTTTTTTCTCCTTTTTTTTGCCCATTACATCATGTGAGGGATATTGGTAGTGAGAGTGAACTTTACAATTTACTCCATAGTTGCAGAATATTGACATAGTATTGCATCAGAATTAGAGGAAGGATGAACATTACCTGGATTTTGGAACTGGAGCCAGTAACTGATGAGACTTTGAAATACTCTCAGTTTGGAGGGAGGGTAAGCCTGTTTTCAGTTGTAAGAACTTTGGCTGTATTATGTTAGTGGGAGCAACTTGGGGCACAAAGTGTAAACATGTGAATCAGGGTGTATGCACACTTCAAGCAAAGTGGTAGACTTCAGTGGGCATTTATTAATGAGGGTAACATCCAACACTAGAACACCCTTTCTGTGTAAGGATTACCTCCCATTGTGAGTCTCGATAAGAGACAGGGTTTTAGGGTTCTCCCATAAGATGCTTCCATCACAATGTTAAATCTTAAAGAGGGCAATACAGAAGCACAGAGAATGTTGAGAAATTATTTACAGAAGTGACAGTAAATAATCAAGAATCCATTGACAGTTGGTGGTATGCCAAGAGGGGAACCCTGACCAGACATGCTATGGAGTGATTTTAAATATGCAATCAATTCCCATTATTCATGGATCCTGTATTTGTGAATTCACTGACTCTCTAAAACTTATTTGTACCCTAAAATCAATACTCACAGTACTTACAGTCATTTGCAGGCATGCACATAAGCAGAGTGGCAAAAACATTTGAGTTATCTAATGTGCTTGTTCCCAGTGAAGGTCAAACAAGGTTACATTCTGCCTTCTTGTTTAAATTCTTGTACTGTAAACAAGTGTTCCTTCTGGGGTATATTTAGTGCCTCATTTTTCACATTTTTGTGCCTTTTGTTGGTGATTTTGCTGTTTAAAATGGCCCCCAAGCACAGTGCTGAAGTGCTGTCTAGTGTTTGTACGTACAAGAAGGCTATGACGTGCCCTATAGAGAAATTACACATATTAGGTGAGTTTACACTGTTGGTTGTGAGTTGAATGTTAATGCATTAATCATATATATTATACCAGGTATCATTAAACAGAAACATGTGAGTTTTCACTGAAGAGAGTATTTGGATGGGACATAGCACATGAAAAGACATTCAATATCATTAGCCACCCTTAAAATTCTGAAAGGCGTCTGCTGTCAGAATGCTTCAGAATCCTCTCTAAGTTCTTACTCCACTTTGAAGAAACCAAAACTATAACTCATTGATAATGCATTGTGAATATGGTTTATGCAGGAAAAACAAAGCAGAAGGCCAATCAGTGGAAGCATACACAAAGAAAAGGCCTTGGTTTTAAATAGAGATTGGTGAATAAATGTGCACTTACATGTTTTCACTTAAAATAAGTATTTTTAATATATTAATGTATCATGTCTATGACTCCCTGCTTTACTGACTTTTTCCATTAGCTGGTTAACTACAGTACAGTTGTAATTGTATCAGATAAGAGAGCTTGTATTCTACCAAATCCTTCTTTAGAAATCGTGTTTTAACATGCAAGGTTTTCAATAACTTTGCACCTATATATTTTATCTCCCTATAAAATTTGACATTTTGTACAGCTGCTGCCCACAGCCTTAGAGTTTTGCTCTCATAGAACACATAGACATATTAATGGTGTATTAGTCATCACATCATATCGTTTTGAGCTTTGGGAGGAGAATATGATTTACAAATAGACAAGAATACTTGAGTAGCGTGTCCATGGGAACCATGTGATGATTATGCATATCATCTCCTTTCCTTTTGTTCCTTCTACACTTTAGGTTGCTGCTCAGCACAAACATCCTGGAATTGGCTCTAAAACGTGTCAGCATCATTTGGGAAGAGCCTCCAATTTTGGCTTCTGTGCATATTTTCTTTTGTAATTTTAAAAATACAGAAAAGTAGAAAGAATAGTATAACAAACACCCATAATTATCAATTATTATTATTTTATCACATCTTCTACAAATTTGTGTTTTTAGAAGCAATTTTAAAAGCAATGAAGTAATTAAGTCAAAGTATCCTTTGTCCACCCATCCTCAATCCTGTTCCACTTTTTCCACCCAGATCCAAATACTATTGTGAATTTAGTATTCATGTTTTAAATAATACTTACATACCTTTATGTTTCTATAAGCAGTAAAGTATTGCACTGTACACTTCTTAATTTTATAGAAGTAGTTTCAGATTATACATATAAACATGTTATTGCATAATATATGTTTAGAAGAGATATTATATTGTAAGTTGATTCTTTCACTCAGATGTTGATAAGACTTTTGATCTAGTTCATTTCTTTTAGCTACTGTGTAGTATTTAATTGTAGGAGTATACCACATTTTACTTATCCATTCATTTACTGAAGGACATTTATACATTATTCCATTTTACACTATTACAATTCTGTGATGAACAGCTTAGTATATTCTCATTGTGAATGTGTTGGAGAATTTCTCTAGGGAAAATAACGAAGTGAAATTGCTATGAAATATGATAAATACCTTTTTATATTATTAAATAGTGCCAAAAGGCTTGCCAAAGTGGTTGTTCAATTTACATTTCCACCAGCAGTATGACCATTTCTGTTGTTCAAATATCCTGTAACAGAAGACTTAAATTTTTTATCAATGTGATGGATGTGAAATGGTTTTTTATTGTTTTAATTTATATTTTCTTGATATTTAGTGATTTTGAGGATCTTTTCATTTGTTTTTTTCCCCTTTTATGTAATAGCATTTTCATATACTTTGCTTCTTTGTTGAGTTTTGTTTATCTTTTTCTGATTGCATTGTGGAAATTCTTTATACCATTTTTTGGTCTGGTGTGTTGCAAATATATTTCCCCAGACTGACACCTGTCTTATGAATTTGTTTATAGTGCTTTTATTTTAAAGAAGTTTTCATTTTAATAAATTCAAACATTCTTTTCCTTTATGGCTTGGGCTTTCTGTAACTTGGTTAAAAAAAGCCTTTCCTACTGCAAGGTCATATTTTATCTTTATATATTTCCTTTTAATACATTTAAAACATTGCTTCTCACCTGTAGAGTTTTAGTTCATCTGGAATTGTTCTCTGTGTAAGATATAAGGAGGTAATCTAATTTTATTTTTTTCTGTGTAAAAATATGTTGTTCTGACACTATTTATTAACTGTTCTTTTTTTCCACTGGTATTTGAAGTGTCACTTCTGTACTTTTCTGTTCCATGAATCTGTTTCTGGGTTTTCTATTCTCTTCTACTACTAGTCAATTTGTTTATTCCTACAACAGACACACACTATTCTAATTATTATAGCTTTAAAATAAATCTTGATAAGTGGTTAAACAAGTCACCTTATCCTCTCATTCTTTCTCAGAACTGAATTAGTTATTCTCAAACAATGGCACTGATACAACGCCTAGCACAAGAGAAACAAAGGAAAAAATAAACAAATGGGACTGCATCAAAATAAAAAGCTTCTGCACAGCAAAAAAAAAAAAAAAAAAACCCACAAAAAACCAGCATCAAAATGAAAAGGGAACCCACCGTATGGGAGAACATATCTGGCAATGATACATCTGATAAGGGGTTAATATCCAAAATATATAAATCCTCATACAAATTAACAAAAGGAAAACAAACAATCCAATCAAAAAATTGGCAGAAGACCTAAATAGACACTTCTCCAAAGCAGACATACAAATGGCCAAGAGATATATGGGAAATGCTCAATGTCACCAATCATCAGAGAGATGCAAATTAAAATGATAATGAGGTATCACCTCACACCTGTCAGAATGGCTACCATCAACAAGAGAACTTTGAGGGGAACTTGCTGAAGGTGGCAGCCCCTACCTTGACTTTTCCAAACAAGTCTGAGCCCCTGGGTGTTTTACTAGAATCTTTATGTTTAGACTTCAAAACATCCTTGTTTGAAAGACACTACAGATGCAGGTGCTTTCTCAAGGATGCTTACCCTGCTGATTGTATCTAGAGGTTAATTTTAGTTCAAGCTGTTGTTACAATAAAAGGCTAATGGAACAGGTGAATGGGGCGACTTGGTGGCAATAGTCAAGTAGTCCCTTAGCCTCTCTTTCACAGAAATGTGTGTCAGAGCAATCATTCATCTGTCGCTCAGGGTCTGCCGGTCAGCCCCAGCAAGGTATCACCTCACACCTGTCAGAATGGTTGCCATCAATAAATCAACAAACAAGTGCTGGCAAGGATGTGGAGAAAAAGAAATCCTAATACACTGCTGGTGGGAATGCAAACTGGTACAGCCACTATGGAAATCAGTCTGGAGTCTCCTCAAAAAAATTAAAAATGAGTCCAGCTGGCATGGCTCAGTGGTTGAGTGTCAACCTATGAACCAGGAGGTCACGGTTCAATTCCTGATTCAGAGCACAATTCTAGCTGGGATGTGCAGGAGGCTGCCAATCAATGACTCTCTTTCATCATGAATGTTTCTATCTCTCTCTCCCTCTCCCTTCCTTTCTGAAATCAATAAAAATATATTTTAGCCCTAGCCAGTTTGGCTCAGTGGATAGAGCATTGTCCTGTGGACTGAAGGGTCCTGGGTTTGATAATGGTCAAGGGCACATGCCCAGGTTGTGGGCTCGATTCCCAGTAAGGGTCATGCAAGAGGCAGCTGATCAATGAGTCTCTCTCATCATTGATGTTTCTATCTCTCTTTCTCTCTTCCTTCCTCTCTGAAATCAATTAAAAATATTTTTTAACAATTTTTTAAAGGGAGAAAAATTAAAACTGGAACTGCCATTTCACCCATTGCTAGTGATCCCACTTCTAGTAATATATCCTAAGAATCCTGATACACCAGTCAAAAAGGATATATGTACCCTATGTTCACAGCAGCACAATTTACAATAGCTAAGATCTGGAAACAGCCCAAGTGCCTATCAGTAGATGAATGGTTAAAAAAAGCTGTGGTACATTTACACCATGGAATACTATGCAGCGGTAAAAAAGAAGGATCTCTTACCCTTTGAGACAGCATGGAGGGACCTGGAGAGTATTATGTTAAGTGAAATAAGCCAGTCAGAGGAAGACAAGTGTCACATGATCTCATGCATATGTGGAATCTAATGAACAAAATAAACTGATGAACAGAAAAGGTCCAGAGACATAGAAGCATGAAGGAGATTATTGAATCTCAGAGGGAAGGCGGGGGAGGGTGGGTGGTTGGGTAGGCTAATGGGGTCAATGGGGGGGGGGAGGGGACATATGTAATACTTTCAACATAAAGAATTTTTAAAAATCCTATTGGAATCCTATTTGGAATTTAATTTAATTTAATTTAGAGATTAATTGGGGAGAGTTAATAGCTTTATGATACTGAGTCTTACCATATAATAACTTGTTATAGCTCTCCATTTATTCATGTAGGTTCTTTTTGATGTCTAATCATGTTTCACATTTTTCTCAAAAATATTTTGAACATTTTTGTTATAGTCATTCTTTTATCCTCACCTGAGGATAATCTTTTATTGACTCTGTGTGTGTGTGTGTGTGTGTGTGTGTGAGAGAGAGAGAGAGAGAGGAAGGAAGAGAGAGAATCATCCATGTGAGAGAGAAATATTGATCAGTTGCCTCTTGTAGGCACCTTGACCTGGGATCAAACCCACAACCTAGGTATATGCCCTAACTTGGAATCAAACCTGCAACCTTTTGGTGTACAGTACAACGTTCCAACCAACTGAGCAACCCAGCCAGGGCTGTTATAGTTATTCTTAAGTGAGTAGGCAGAATTCTAAGATGGTCCCCAAGATTTCTACTCCTTGGTATGCATGCCCTGTATAACTATCTTCCCTTGATTGTGAATATGAATTGTCACTCCTATGATTATATTACATGTAAGACTCCATCAATAGGTATCTCCTTTTTATTTCCTTATCACTGTGAATGGGCTTGTTTCTTTTTATGAACGGCTTCTTTTCATAAATTTCATTTTTAATTGATTATTTCTATTTTTATATGTTGATTTTTATCCTGAAACCCTGGTAAACTGTACATGGGGAGGAAATCTATCAACCTGAAGGAAACCAGATATTGAACTTACAAACAAATACTTTGTCAGCTATTAGAAATATGTTTAAAAAGCAAAGTAAACTTGCCTACAGAGTTAAAGGAAAATGTGAGAACAATGCCTCATGAATTAGAGAATATCAGTAAAACTATGGCTATTATAACAATGAAACACATAGAAATTCTTGCATTTATTGGTATAATAACTAAAATGAAAAATTCACTAAAGAGCCTTATAGCAGATTTGGGTTGGCAAAAGAACAAATCAGCATATTTGAAAATAGGTCAACTGAGATTATCTACTCTGGAAAAAAAAAAGAAAGAATAAAGAACAATTAACAGAGCCTCATGGGCCTGTGGGAAACCATCAAGTGTAGCAACCACCATGTGCATTATGACAGTGGCTATCTGGTTATCAGACAAAGTAGGCTTTAAGACATAAATTATTATTAGAAATAAATAAGGACATTTTATAATGATGAAAAGATCAACCAGAAAGCCAAACAATTATAAATATACTAGGAGCCCAGTGCGCGATTTGAAATCGCGCGGTGCCACCCATCCTCCGGTCTGGCCCTGCCTCCTTCTATGGCCCTTGAAGCAGCTCCTTGAGGCGGCTCCGGCTGCTGCTGATCAGGCCCTCCCCCAGTGCAGGCGCGGAGGCCCCTGCCACCCCGCCCCCGACGCTGCACATGCAACCTCCTGTCCAGTCGACCGGTTACAGCGTTCTCATATTTCTCTATTATATATATATTTAACAATAAAATCCCAAAATACATGAAAAAAGATAAAGAAAAAATAAAATATGTACTAAAGATTAGCATAGAAATAAGTGAAACAGTAACAATAGAGAATATTAACTAAACAAAAAACTGGTTCACTGAAAAGTTGAAAAATGAAAGAATTGAAAGGGAGACAACCAACAATAATAATGGGAGATTTCAATACCCTACTTTCAGTGAGGAATAGAAGTCTTAGATAGAAGATCACAAGGGAATAAAACAGTTGCACATTGCTACAAATTAACTAAACCTAACAAGACATTCATTGAACACTCCCCAGAATGACAGTAAACTATAATTTCTTTTCAAATGTACATGGACCATTCTCCAGAAGAGACCATATGTTAGGCCCTAAAACAAAACTCAATGAACTTAATAGGCTTAAAATCATACAGCATATGTTTTTTGACCATAAGGTAGGACAGTAGAAAACAATCATAGAAGGGAACTTTGATAATTCACAAATATGTGGAAATTAAACAATGCACTTTTTTTTAATATATTTTATTGATTTTTTACAGAGAGGAAGGGAGAGAGATAGAGAGTTAGAAACATCGATGAGAGAGAAATATCGATCAGCTGCCTCCTGCACACCCCCTACTGGGGATGTGCCCGCAACCAAGGTACATGCCCTTGACCGGAACCGAACCTGGGACCTTTCAGTCCGCAGGCTGACGCTCTATCCACTGAGCCAAACCGGTTTTGGCAAAAACAATGCACTTTTAAATAATACAAAAGTGATCACAAGGGCAATTAGAGAACACTTTGAGATTAAAAACACAAAATACCCAAACATATGGGTATTTAGCTACAGCTAAAGTAGTGCTAAGAGGGAAATTTATAGCTATAAACAGTTATATTGAAAAAGAAGAAAGATCTCAAACTATTAACATTCCACCTTAAAAAAACTAAGTAGAGCAAACTAAACCCAAAGCAAGAAGAAAAAAAGATGCAATAAAGACTAGCATAGAAATAAGTGAAACAGAGACTAGAGTAACAATACAGAACACTAACTAAACAAAAAAACTGGTTCATTGAAGAGGTCAGCCACCTCAGCCTGGTGTCCATAGACTTTTGTAGTGCCTCCGGGAATCATCAGGGGGAAGCCAGCATAGTTCATAAGGCCCAAATAGATCAAGACTTGGCCACGTCAAAGAGGGCTCTCCACGGTAACGATGGTGCTGGTCGGACATGCAAAGGGATAATGGCCCCCATCCAAGAGTTGCACAACTCAGTCTTTCCCCAAATCTGCCAGGACCTCCTCAAGAATCCTTCCAAAATTTCTGCCCTGCAGGACTAGGCTGGTCACAGCCCACTGACAGTATTGCAGAGGGAAAAAATCTCAGAATGATGGACCCGCCAGGATTCTGGAGGTTGGAGCTAGTGGTTCTCCTTTGGAGGGGGCTAGTGGATTTCCCATGGGAGGTGGGGTATCACTGCTCTGGTGTGTAAGGGGAAGAGTAGTGGATTTCAATACCCTACTTTCAGCAATGGATAGATCATCTAGATAGAAAATAAGGAAACATTTGACTTGAACTATACTTTACAGCAAATGAGCCTAAAAAGATATACAGAACTTTCCACCCAACAATAGCAGAATAATACTCTTTTCAAGTGCACATGGAACATTCTCCTAGATAGATTATATATTAATTCACAATACAAGTTTTAATGAATTTAAGGAGACTGAAGTCATAGCATTTGTTTCTCTAACCACAATGGTATGAAACTAGAAACCAATAATAGGGAGAAAAATGGGAAATTCATAATGTGTGGAAATTAAACAATATTCTCATGGTCATTCAATATATCAAAGCAAATAAAAAGTATTTTTAGCCCTAGCTGGTTTGGTTCAGTGGATAGAGCATTAGCCCATGGATTAAAGGTCCCGGGTTCAATTACAGTCAAGGGCACAAACCTGGATTGCAGGCTTAATCCTGGGCCCTGATAGGGATGCATGAAGGAGGCAGCCAATTTATGAGTCTCTCTCACATTGATGTTTCTCTCTCTCTGTCTCTCCCCATCCCTTTCACTCTCTCTAAAAATCAATGGAAAAATATCCTCAAGTGAGGATTTTTTAAAAAGTATTTTTATACAAATAAAATTGAAACACAACATATCATACCTTATGGAATGCAGCAAAAAGAGGGTATTTTATAGCAATAAATGCCTAGATTAAGAAAAATAGAAATACCTCAAATAAACAACCTAACTTTACCTGGTATACCTCAGGGAACCAGTAAAAAAAGAACAAATTAAGCCTAAAGTTAGCAGAAGGAAGGAAATAACAAAGGGTAGAGAAGAAATGAATGAAAGAGAACACACAAAAACAATAGAAAATATCAAAGAAACTAAGCTTTTTTTAAAGAAAAATGAAACAAAATTGTCTAACTTTGAGCTAGACTAATAAGAAAAGAGAGAAACTCAAATAAATAGTCAAAATAAAATAAGAGTCATTATTACTGATACCACAGAAATACATGGATAATAAGAGACTATGTACTACAAACAATTATATGGCAACAAATTGGGTAACCTAAAAGAAATGGAGTGAATCATGAAGAATTAGAAAATCTGAACAGACTGATTCAATTCAAGAGATTGAATCAGTAATCAAAACCTTGTAACACAGAAAAATCCCAGGAACAGATGGTTTCACTAGTGAAATCTACCAAACATTTAAAGAAGAATTAATGCTGATCATTCTTAAACTCTTTCAAAAAAGTAAAGAGGAAGGAACACTTCCAAACTCAATTTGTGAACCAGCATTACCGAATACCAAAACCACTTAAGGACATTCCAAGAAAAAAATACTACAGGCCAATATACCTGATGAATATAGATTAAAAAAAATCCTCAACAAAATATCAACAAACAGATTCAACAGCACTTTAAAAGAATCAGAACCAATATGAAACAACACATGAACAGAATGAAAGAAAAATCATATAATTTGAATAGATGAAGTAAAAAGCATTTGACAGAATACAATATCCTTTCATGATAAAAAAAATAACTCTCAATAAATTGTGTATATAAGGAACATATCTCAACATAATAAAGGTCATATATGACAAGCCCACAGGAAACATCATACTAAAGAGTAAAAAGCTGAAAATTTTTCCTCTACCATCATCAGGAACAAGGGAAAAGTGCCCACTTCCACCACTTTTATTCAACGTAGTAATGGAAGTCCTAACTAAAGCAACTAGGCAAGAAAAATAAATAAAGGGAATAAAATCAGAAAGAAAGAAGTAAAATGGTCTCTGTTTGCAGATGACCTGATCTTATATATAGAAAACCCTAGAACTAATAAGCAAATTCAGTAAAATTGCAGGACACAAATTCAACTTACACAAACTAGTTGTGTTTCTAGTGACAAGCTCTCTGAAAAAGAAATATTTAAAATTCCGTTTACAATACTATGAATCTCAGAGGGAAGGACAGAGGGGGGTCTGGAAGAGATTAACCAAATAACTTACTAGTATATGCATGTATGCATTGCCCATGGACCCATACAATAGGGTGGTGAAGGCCTGGGGCAGGATGGGAAGCAAGTGGAGGAGGCAATGGGGGGAAAAAAAGGGGGCATCTGTAATATACTCAACAAGAGAGATTAATAAAATAAATCAAATTTAAAATTAATTAATTAATTTAAAGTGAAAAAAATAAAATAGTATCAAGAACAATAAAATACTTAGGAATAAATTTGACCAAGGAAAGGAAGTTGTATATTCTGAAAAGTATAAGGCATTGATGAAAGAATTGAAGAAGACATAAACAAATGAAAATGTATTCTATGCTCATGGATCATTACAGTTGATATTGTTAAAATGTCCATAGTACCCAAAACAATCTACAGAGTCAATGCAATTACTATAAAAATTCCAATGGCATTTTTTTCACAGAAAAAATAATCCTCACATTTATATGGACCACAAAAGCCCACAAATATCCAAAGCAATTTAAGAACAAAGCTGGAGGTATCACACTTCATAATTTCAAACCATATTACAAAGCTATGATAATGAAAAAAATTATGGTACTGGCATAAAGACGGACACATACACCAATGGAACAGAATAGAGATTCCAGGAGTAAACAATAGATACATGGACAACTAATCTTTGATAAGAGTGCTAAAAATACACAAAAGGGAAAGGAAAATATAAAAGCCTAATATGCAAATTATCCCCGTGGTAGACCAACCGCTTGCTATGATGTGTGCTGACCACCAGGGGGCGGTGCAGAATGAAGCAAGGCCCCGGCTGACAGCTGGAAGGCCCCATCGGCCCCGATTGCAGGGCAGGCCTAGGGACCCTACCCGTGCATGAATTTCGTGCACCGGGCCCTTAGTCTTTAATAAATAATGGGAGAAAACTGGATATTCACATATAAAAGAATGACATTAGACCCCTATCTTACACCACTCAAAAATTAACTCAAATGTATTAAAGGCTTAAATGTAAGACTTGAAACCATAAAACTCCTAGAAAAAAACTTAGGGGAAAAAAACCCTTCTTTACATTGTTCTTGGCAATAATTTTTTTTGATATGTCACCAATAGCACAAGCAACAAAAGCAAAAATAAACAAGTGAGACTACATCAAACTAAAAAGTTTCTGCACAGCAAAAGGAACAAACAATAAAATGAAAAAGCAACCCATGAAATGGACAAACTATTTGCAAACCATCTCTCCAAAAAGGGGTCAATATCCAAAATATATAACTAATATAACCCAATATCACAAAAACAAATAGTCCATTTAAAAAATGGACAGCCCAAGCTGGTTTGCTTCAGTGGATAGAGTATTAGCCTGTGGACCAAAGGGTCCCGAGTTTTATTCCCATCATGGGCAGGTACCTCAGTTGCAGGCTTCTTCCCGGCCTGAGCCCTGGTCAGGGCTCATGCAGGAGGCAACCAATCGATGTGTTTCTTTCACATTGATGTTTTTCTCTATCTTTCCCTCTCTCTTCCACTCTCTAGAAATCAATGGAAAAATATCCTCAGGTGAGGATTAAAAAATAAAATAAAATAAAAAATGGGCAAAGGACCTGGGTAGACATTTTGCCAAGGAAGACATACAAATGGCCAACAAGTATATGGAAAGGTGCTCAACATCACTAATTATCAGGGAAATGCAAATCAAACCCACAATGAGATGTCACCTCTTACCTGTTAGAATGGCTACAATAAAAAAGACAAGAGATAAGTGTTGGCAAAGATTTGGAGAAAGGGAACCCTTGTACACTGTTGCTGGAAATGTAAATTGGTACATTCCCACTATGGGAAACAGAATGGAGGTTCCTCAAAAAGGTAAAAACAGATGATTCAACAATCTATTTGACTCAGTGCTTGTGTCAAAATCAAGACTTCTGGGCATATATCTGAAGGAAATGAAGTTACTATCTCAAAGGGATGTCTGTACCTCCATGTTCATTGCATCATTATTCACCATAGCCAAAACATGGAACTATCTAAGTGCCAAGTATATAATGGAATATTATTCAGAATTAAAGAACGGTATCCGGACATTTGTGACAACATGGATGTACCTTGAGGTAATTGTGCTAAGTGAAATAGTCAGACAGACAAAGACAAATATTGTATGATCTCATATGTGAAATCTATAAAAGCTGAACTCATAGAAACAGAGTTTTAGGAAGAAATTAAGTTATCTCTATTAGCAGAAGATATGATCTGACATAAAGAAAACCCCAAGGAATTCACAAAAATTATTATGATAAATTAATTCAGCATGGTTCCAGATATAAAATCAACACATTAAATTCAATTGCATTTATTTGCTAAAAATAAACAATTCAAAAAGGAAATTAAGAAAAAAATTCCAGGCCCTGGCCAGGTAGCTCAGTTGGTTAGAGCATTGTCCCAATATGCCAAGCTTGGGGTTCAATCCCCAGTCAGGGCACATACAAGAAGCAACCAATGAATGCATAAATAAGTGGAACAACAAAACTTGCACGCTCTCTCTCTCTCTCTCAAATCAATAAATTAAAAAAAGAAAAAATTCCATTTACAACATCATCAAAAATCCATAGGAAAAGTTATTCAAAGAAGTGGGAGCCTTGTACACTGAAAGCTATAAAAACACTGTTGATAGAAAGTTAATAAAAGACCAAATTAAATGGAAATGCAATGTTCGTAGATTAGAAGACTTAATATTGTTAAGATGGCAATACTCCTCAAAGTCATCTACAGATTCAATGAAATCCTTATCAAAATCCCAGCTGCTGTTTTGCAAAAATGGCAAAATGATTACAACATTCATATGGAAATACAAGGGTCCCAGAATAGCCAAAATAATTAGCAAAAAATTGAAAAACTTATGTTCCCTTATTTTAAAATTTGCTGCAAAATTACAGTAATCAAGACTGTAAACTACCAGCAAAAGGATAGACATACTGGCCAATGGAATAGAATTGATAATTCAGAAATAAACTTTTACATTTATGCTCAATTGATTTTTGTCAAGGGGAAATGATAATATTTCCAAAATGGTGCTGGAACAACTACAGATCCACGTTCAAAAGAATGAAGTTGGATCCATTCCTGTCATTAAATTTGTAATTTAATTGAAAATTTAAAAGCAAAAACTATAAAGCTCTAGAAGAAAACATTCAACATCATGAAGCTTTCTTGTTATGCTTCTAAGAGTTTTATAGTTTTGGCTTTTACATGTAAGTCTTTGATTCCTTTTGAGCTAATTTTTGTATATGGTGTAATATATGGGTCAAACTTCATTGTTTTGCTTGTGGATATCCAGTCTTCTCAGCACCATTTGTTGAAAAGAGTGCCACATCCCCACTGAATGGTCTCAGTGCCTGTGTCAAAAATCATTTTGCCACATGTGTGAGGGCTTATTTCTGGGCTCTGTATTTGATTTCATTGGTCTATATGTCTGTCTGTATGTCAATACCATACTATTCTGATTACTGTGACTTCGTGGTAAGTTTTGAAAGTAGGAGTATGAGTCCTTCAAATTTATCCTTCTTTTTCAAGACTGTTTTGCCATTTTAGGTCTCTTAAAATTCATATGAATTTTGGGGTGGATTTTTCGATTTCTGTATAAAATACCACTGGGGTCAGTTTCCATGTTTGTCTGTTCTTTGTATTCCTTGGAATTTTTTGTTGAAAAGTGGTCATTTTTGACTATTATAGTAACTTTGGAAATCAGATTCTCATCCTTTCCCTAGGGTTTGCTGTTCTTTTCTTTTTGTTTATTACTGAAGGTTGTAGTAGTCTGTTTGTTTTTAGATCTTTCCAAACTATTTTCAAACATTATTCCTTATTATGTGTGCTCACTGATGTCTCTGTCCCTTCAGCTTTTGTTCTGCTAATTAAAAAATACATGTTTTTATTGATTTGGGAGAGAGAGAAACATTGATGTGAAAGAGAAACATCCCACCCTGACCAGGAAACGAATCCACAGCCTCGGGCATGTGTCCTGACCAGGAATTGCACCTGTGACCTTTCAGAGTATTGGATGACCCTCAACCAACTGAGCCACACTGGCCAGGGCTGTTCAGCTAATTTTTTGACATAGATTGCCTTGAACTGCAAGAGTGGAAACAGATAAACAAACAAAAAAGGGAGATCAACACCACTCCCAATCTTTACAGACTGACTTTCTGCGGAGGCAATCCATACAGATAAATTCAGCTTCCTCTGAGCCTAGGTATCACCTGAGATAAAAGTTTAAGTTTTTCACAGGTCATTTGTGAGCACACCTGAGCATGTGTGTGGCTTTCTAAATTCTTCATAGAGGTGGCTCCTTTTGAAAGCCTCCTTCCTTTGCTTCGTTAAGCAAGGTACCTTTGAGTTCTTTAAACATATTTGTAATGGCCATTTTGAAGTCCTGGTGTATTAAATCTGATATCTGGCCCTTCTCACAGGCAATTTCTATTGTCTGATTTTTTCCCCTTTGGTTACATTTTCCTGTTTCTTTGTACAACTCACTTTTTGTTGTTGTTGTAAACTGGGCATTATCGGTAACAATTTGTAATAACTCTGGACACTGATTTCCCTCCCCTCTATCCAGTGCTTTTTTTGTGCCTGTTTGTGTATGTGTGTATGTATGTATGTATGTATGTATGTATCCATGCATGTATGTATGCATGTATGCATTTATGTATATTGGTTTGGCTAAACAACTTTAATGTTGGCTATTTCCCCCCCAGTGTGAAATTTTTGGTGTTGTTCCTCAGGGTTCTCAGGCCCAGGCATGTGCACAGTCCCTACGGGATGCCAGCGCTTTTAGCAGAATCATTTT
>NW_006284099.1:229146-232051 GCF_000327345.1 Myotis davidii
CTGTCTTCTTTTAAACTATCTACCTCATTTGATATCACATATACTTGTCAGTATCCACTAATTACTGGTTAATTGCTCTATTATTTTTGACAATGTCCTGGGGCATGATTTGCTTCACAGTCAGAACCAGTCAATTTTGTATAGGGGTAGTTTTTGAGGCCAGACTTTGAGGTTTGCTGTGATCCCAGCAGGGCTCTTCTAAGCTGTATTATTTCCCTGGTTCTGTCTCTTGAACTAGCTGGCCTATGATTTAGCTAGTTGCTCTTAATTAAGGGGAGCTATTGTTTTCAAAAGTGCTCTTAGGCTTAAACTTCCCCATAATCCATTTCAAGTAAAGTTAGTGCTTTTGGGGAGAGCTCTGGAGCTCTTTTCTTGTGCCCAGCCTCTACCCCTGGGGAAAAAAAAAATCTCTGAGCCACTAATCTGAGTGCTGATCAGGGCAGTAGACTTTTGTCTTCTTGGCTTGCCTCTGTCAATATGGAATCTTTCCCTTATGAGTGAGTTTGGAGAAGGTTGGTCAGACCACCTGTATTCTTGGCCTGTCATGCCTTGGATAGAGCCTCTGTCCTGAGTAGGGGGCTAGGTGGAGAAGAGAGCCCCATGTCTCTTGCTTGCACTCGCCAGGAATTGAGTCTCTTCAACACAGAGTTGAAAGAGATCAGAAAGGCTGGTGGCCTGCCCCTCCACACAAGATATGGTCATTGTTGTATGAGTGCTAAGGAGAGAGGGAGCCCCACCTTCTTGACCACAACCACCCAGAGTGGAGCCTCCTAGTTGCGTGGGGGAGGAAGGAAAGAGGGAGTGGGTCATGGCACAAAAGCCACAGGCTCTCACTGTTCTTACCAAGTTTTAATAGATTTTGCTTGAATAAATGGTTCTTTATAAGATGTATGCCCTTAGGACAATTTCCAGATATTTTAAATGGCTGTTTTTAAACATCATTTTCACCAGTTTTGTTTGTATGCTATGGAGCTCCTTACTCTTCCATTCTGGAAGTGGACTTTTTTTTAAGATGCAAAAGACTCGAACATGTTCAAAAGCTGAGTCAGAAAGGGAAAGGCTGAAGATATAAGAGTGAGAGAGGTAACTGATCGACGTTCCTGATGAGGTAGCAGGGATAGGACACAAGACACTGGTGGAAAGATAAGTCAGTAGGAAAAGAGGCACCTCTTTCACTGGGACAGGAAGGAGTAGGGAGAGGAGAGGAGGGGATGCTCATGAGTTTGTAGATAGTTTATGACAAGAAATCGAGGACATTGCTGTTTAGTGTCTTCCATTTTCAATGCAGTAGGAGGTGAGGCAAGGGTAAGGGTTAGGTGGAGATGTGCGAAGGCCAAGGAGAATATGGGTTTGTCAAAACTACTGTGGAGATTTGGGATAGAATTTCATATTTTTCTCTGTCTTCAGAGGGAGATGCTCAGAATCATATTCATAAATAAGCCTCTCAATGTCTCATGAAATCACAGAGGACTTTCTGGTCCCGGATGTTTGCTGAGCTGGCCACACAATCAACTCGTCTGGAATTTCAGTCCAAGACAAATGTTCTTTTAGACATGTCTCTCTGCCACCTTTTACCCAGAAAATGACAACTTGGGAATTCTGCCACCCGCTCCCCCTTTCTGCTACAGCTGTCAGGAAGTTTAGGGGCAAACTGAGGCCCCATACTCTCTGAGGCCCCCGCTTACATACATTCCCCTGGCTTCCTTCCTTTCAGAGGTCTTTGTTCTGTTTTTATCCCCACAGGACTGGCTCTACCCTCTGTTTTAACCTTTAAGGAGCAGGGGGAGGGAGCTGCCATTTTTAGCCTAGGGTGTAAGAGGGCAGGCTCCAAGGGCTCAGAGGCTGCCTGTGGGGCCTTGGAAACTCCTTCCCGCTCTCTCAGCCTCAGTCTCCCCAGGATTAGAGCTCCTATTTCACAGGCATTGTTTGTGGCGATTAAAAGAGACTTTATGTAAAGCATGTGAAGCCATGCTTGCATCTCAGTAATTGCTCAATAATTCTAAGGATTGCAGTTTTCCTTGTCAGACAGATGGTTTGCAAATATTTTCTCCATTCCAGAGGCTGCCCTTTCATTTTGTTTTTTTTTTCTTTTGCAGTGCAGAAGTCTTTTAGTTTGATGTAGTCCCACTTGTTTATTTTACTTTTATTGCCAGTGCTTTTGATATCATACCCTAGAAATCATTGCCAAAGCCAATGTCAAGGAGCTTTTGCCGTTTTCTTCTAGGACTTTTATAGCTTCAGGTCTTATATTTAAGTCTTTAATTCATTTTGATTTAACTTTTGTGAGTGGTATAAGATAGGAGTCCAATATAATTCTTTTGCATACAGATATTTAGTTTTCCCAACACCTTTTATTGAATATTCTACCTTTTTCCTATCATGTATTCTTGGCATTCGTCTCAAAGATTAGTGGAATGTATATCTGTGGTTTATTTCTGGGCTTCCTATTTTGTTACATTGGCCTATGTGTCTGTCTTTATGCCAGTATGATACTTTTTGATTATTACGGCTTTGTAATATAGTTTAAAATTAGAAAGTGTGATGCCTCCAACTTTGTTGTTTTTTCTCAAAAAAAAAATTTTTTTTTTAATTTGGAGTCTTTTTGGTTCCATACAAAGTTTATAATTAGGTGGGGTTTTTTTTCTATTTCTGTGAAAATACCATTGGAATTTGACAGGGATTACACTGAACCTATAGATTGTTTTTGATTAGTATAGCCTTCCCCCACCCACACACTTTTTAAAATTTCTTTATTGGTTAAGGTATTACAAATGTGTCCTCATTTCCCATTAACCCCCAACCTCCACGCCCCCTCCCACTCATGCTCTCATCGCCCTGTTGTCCGTGTCCATTGGTTTGGCTTATATGCATGCATACAAGTCCTTGGGTGATCTCTTCCTCTTAA
>NW_006284099.1:232744-234164 GCF_000327345.1 Myotis davidii
AGCTTCTGCATAGCAAAAGAAACCATCGACAAAGCAACAAGAAAGCCCACTGCATGGGAGAACTTATTTGCCAATGCTATCTCAGATAAAGGTTTAATCTCCAAAATTTACAGGGAACTCATGCAACTTAACAAAAGGAAGATAAACAATCCAATCAAAAAATGGGCAACGGACCTAAATAGACACTTTTCAAAAGAGGACATACAGAAGGCCGAAAGACATATGAAAACATGCTCAAAGTCACTAATTATACGAGAGATACAAATCAAAACGACAATGTGGTATCGTCTCACACCTGTCAGAATGGCTAGTATAGCCTTTTTAATGATATTCATTCTTCCAATCCATGAACACATAATATCTTTCCATTTATTTGTGTCTTCTTCAATTTCTTTAATCAAACCTTCATTCCTCTGCAGCAGGGATTTGCAGGGAGGAGTCTTATCACACTCTCCTGGGCCCCAGGTGGCATCTCCTCATTGTGCAGATGGAAAAGGGAAGCAGGGCACTTGAGGGATTTGCCTGCGCCCCCACCTTAAGGGAAGTTCAAAGCTGGGATTGGAGCCCATGTCTGTGTGTCTGTCTCTCCTTCCGTGTACCACACTGTCACTCTGGGTTATCAGGGTCAAACCAGGCAGGAGCTCCAAGCTAGAGCTTGGTGAGGGTGGCCACAGGCCATGGTGATTCCTCTGTGCCTGTCCAGTCATCTCTCAGAGGAGGTGGGTGGGCCAGGTCAGTGGTTCTCTGACCTGGCCAGACTCCAAGTTCACCTGCCACCTGGTCAGAAACAGGTTCTTGGGCCCCTCCCCAACCTACTGAATCGGACTCCAGAGGGTGGGGTCCGGGAATCTGTACCCCTAACATGGGGGTTGTGATGTCGCCAGTCCGGCCTTCACACACCTCTAGATGAACTTACAGCAAGGCTGGCAGCCAGGACATCTCTGGCCCATGGCGCCTGAGACCACATCCTCAAGGGCAGCCTGCAGTGTATGCTCTCCTCCCACTGCCCTTCCATTCTCAGCCGTGATTCCACAGCAAAGCAAGATCTGGCCAGTGTGGCTTCCACAACACTTAGCATGATAAATAGGGAAAGTTTCACAGAGCAACCCATTCCGTCATTCCCTCATTCACACTTATTTACGGGTTCATTCATGCCTTTACTTACATTGCACTCACCCACTCTTGCCTTTACTCACGCATTTCCTTTTTCATTCACAGTCACTCTCTGTGTCAATCAGAATGCTCTCAAAAACAGATGGCACGCTCAATGTGTAACATGAAGATGAACTAGTGAGACATAATTTTCAGAGGTGTGAGCAAGGTGAAGGGAACCCACAAGGGAAAGTTAGATACCCAAGAACTGCATCCAGGGAAAGCCATTTCCTCCCCAAGAATGGAAGGGTCAAGGGGAGGGAGCAGA
>NW_006284099.1:234738-234946 GCF_000327345.1 Myotis davidii
GCTGGTCACATCTCACAGCAGGAGATCCCAGGCCAGAGAGGGCAGGGACGCCCCAGGGCACAGGGAGCCTGTGTGAGGGAGCTGCAGCACTTTAACCCCATCACCTACCCCCCAGTGAGCTTCCACCAGAGCACACTGACTGCTGCTGACTCAGAACCCGCCCTTAGAATGTGTACACCCAGTGCCCATATTCGTACGTGTAAACGCG
>NW_006284100.1:0-782 GCF_000327345.1 Myotis davidii
CTATACATATATCTGAAACAATATCTAAATCAACATCTATATCTATCTATCTATAGCTAAATAAAAATATATATTTCTATCTATCTACAGGCATGGGATCAGAGGCACATTGATTTTACCCCTAAGGAGTCACTGATTATGCCCACATCCTACTTCCTGACCCCCTCCTGCAGCATAGCCCCTGGTGTGGAAGGAGAGGTCCCTGGGCACGGTGACCAGGACCCCAAGGAGGGCCTGGTTCTCTGAGGGCATAGTCAGCACCTCCTTCCAGGAGAAGCCCCAGAGACCAGGACCTCCCTCATGAGCCTCCTGCCTTTTGTATGTGCAGACCCCTTCCATATGCAAATGCCCACACGGCCACCAGACACACACACAGTTGGTGTCCACTTAAATGCAGGGCCTCCTCATCCTGGAGAACACTTACTGGGGGACGAGGATCTCACCTGAAAGAGGTGACTCCCATGTGGCTCTTCCTCTTCCTGCTGTCAGCTCCCAGATGTGAGTGACTCAGGACTTAGATGTGAGGAGATGGGAATCCTGCATCTGAGCCCAGGACTCACTGTGTTCTCTCTGCCCCAGGTGTCCTGTCCCAGGTGCAGCTGCAGGAGTCGGGACAGGACTGGTGAAGCCCTTACAGACCCTCTCCCTCACCTGCTCTGTCTCTGGTTACTCCATCACCAGTGATTACTATTGGAGCTTGACCCTCCAGTCCCTGGGGAGAGGGCTGGAGTGGATGGGGTGCATATGGCATGATGGAGACACTTACTACAGCCCCTCCCTCA
>NW_006284101.1:0-615 GCF_000327345.1 Myotis davidii
TTTAGGTTTCTGTTTTTCTGTTGTTTTTTTTTTTATTAAATCTTCATTGTTCACATTATTACATTAGTTAGTCTTTTTTCCCACCATAACTCTCCTCCACTCAGTTCCCACTCCACTCTTCGCCCTCACTCCCCACCCACTGTCCTCATCCATAGGTGCATGATTATTATCCAATCTCTTCTCTCATCCCCACACTCCTTTCCCCAAATAAATGGCGTAGGGACAAAAAAAATAGTACAAAAGATCAATGAAACCAAGAGCTGGTTCTTTGAAAGAATAAACAACATTAATGAACCTCTAGTCAGGCTCAGCAAGAAACTAAGAAAAAGGACCCAAATAAACATTCAATTAGCAAAAGGATATTGTTTTATTTTCATTTGCTAATTTAAATCATTCTAAAATAAGGCTTATTTCCTAACTTCCTTTGTCATTGGGTGGGGAAAGTATATGGCAATAATTGAATTTCTGCTATCAGTCTCTGAGTATATTGACATAATATTTGTTTAGGAAAGAAAAATACAAATTGTTTTTTTTAGGTTTCTGTTTTTCTGTTTGTTTTTTTTTTAAATCTTCATTGTGCACATTATTACATTATTTACTCTTTTTTCCCACCAT
>NW_006284102.1:0-343 GCF_000327345.1 Myotis davidii
AGACGCCCTTCCTCACTGCCAACCTGTTAACCTTGCAGGGTTCAGCTCCAGTGTCACTGCATTGGCAGCCCTTCCTGTCCCTGTCCCGCCAGGCTGGGCTGTCCTCTGTCACCACCGCCGTGTCAGGTGTGTGGTGGGGTCTTGCTCCCTCAATGTGAGCTCTTTGAGGACAGGACATGACAGAGCTGTGTGTCTGCAGCCGGGGACCCGGAGGACAATGACACAGAGCTGCTGCTTCCCACGTCAGCAGTGACAGGAGGCCTAGGAGCCCAAGCAGGGAAGGGCTGATGGCGGCTATCTTTTTAAAATAAAGATATATTCTTATTGATTTCAGAGAGGAAGG
>NW_006284103.1:0-774 GCF_000327345.1 Myotis davidii
CAGTGACTGGTAGCCCGCCTTGGTCTGGTGCCCCCACTCGCCTGCTCCACCATCCCACCATTGCCGAAGCCCGCCATGTTCAGTGCTCTGCTGCCTGCTGCCGACACCTTCCATGTTCTGCGCACGCCCCCTGTGGTCAGCGCACATCATAGCGACGGGTTGTTCTGCCATTCCGCCATTCAGTCTATTTGCATATTAGGGTTTTATATAGATACCTATATTTATACACACATTTAAAATAAGGTTATAACCTTGCAAGTATGAAAATTCCTTTCTTGGCCTGCTGGTTGATCTGCATGAGGGGAACCAAGTGATTAGGAGGCAGCTGCAGATTTATGGGTAGTGGCAATCTTACTGCGTCCCTTGTTAAAAAATCTTCCTTTCTGGGAAGTGGAATGTCTAGAGCTACAAGGTGTAAAATAGTATGTCATCTCTAACTAGTTCCTTAGCTGCACTTTTCAGAGTCTGTTTCAGTGCTTCATTGAGCTGCCATCTTCTTGACAATAGTGTATGGTAAAAACAGTGGCTCGATGATGAGATAGATGCTTATTGCCACACGTCCTTGGCCATAAAATTGGTTCTTTAGTCTATAGTGGTATTATTCTGGGTCCTATGTCAATAAATCTCATACTCTGTGAGTTCTTGGACAGTGATGTTGGCTGAAGTGCTGTAGGCAGGAAAAGCTAACCATATCCAGAATCTTTGTCAGCATGGTCAGAAAGAATTACTGTCTTTTCCTGAGTGGACAATGTGTGATATAAACTATTTTTTTTT
>NW_006284104.1:0-435 GCF_000327345.1 Myotis davidii
CCCCTTACCCTTCTCCCTTACCGATTCCAGTGGGGATTTTGAAGCCTGGGTAATACTGATGTAGGCTGGCTCATTCCTATCAATCTGTGTGTCACCCCCAACAACAAAAGGCAGGTGGTTAGTTAAGTGGCAACGAAGCTCTGTACTAGAATGTAGCACCAAAACACCCCTCTTTACAGGCAATCACCCTAAAAGTCACTGTACTTAATCATCCAGACATCACCAGAAATGGACTCTCTAGTCATTTACTCTTATGTCAATGTCAGGGTAGTATGGCCATCAATTCACATTCCCTCTTCAAGTGCACATCACTCTTTTCCACACGTGGCTTCCACCTGCACTCCCTCAGCCCCAGCCCCTGCAGTGCTCTCCTTGGTCTCTGAGTTAACTCAGCATTTGCTTTCCAGAGAATGCTTGCCCACATCTCTCACTTAA
>NW_006284105.1:0-309 GCF_000327345.1 Myotis davidii
ATACTTTAAGCAATAAAGAATTCAAATTTAAAAAGGGGATGGCAAGGTCTAGGCATTATGGCCAACTCACCTTCTATAATGTTTTTCTGATCAGCAGCAGCAGCAGCAGCAGAAGCATCATCTGTGATGCGAAGAATGCCAAGGTGGGAAGAAGTCGGGTCAGCAGAGCAGGGTATCCCTGCTGGAGCTTATCACATGCCTACACCTGCAGCCCCACACTTCCTCTTCTGGGCCAGGTGTGCCAGCTCTGCTCAGGGTGCACAGGGGACCCATTCGTCAGAATCACCTGGGACGCTTGTGGAAACTCAG
>NW_006284106.1:0-305 GCF_000327345.1 Myotis davidii
ACTAAAGAGAAAGAGGGAGAGAAATAAGTAAACCTTAATGGGAGAGCAACATGCATCAGTTGCCTTTCATATATGCCCCAACCAGGGATAAAATCCACAAACTATTGTGTGTGGGGTGAGGAGGTGGGAGGTGCGTTATGAGATGATTCTCCAACCCACTGTGCTAGCTTGTCAAGACAGAACCTCAATTCTTTTTTTTTGAGAGAAGAAGGGAGAGGGACAGAGAGTTAGAAACATCGATGAGATCGATCGGCTGCCTCCTGCACACCCCCGAGTGGGGATGTGCCGCAACCAAGGTACATGCC
>NW_006284107.1:0-811 GCF_000327345.1 Myotis davidii
GAGGAGTCAAAGGTATGGCTTCTTCACTCCCTTTGCCAGCCCCGATGGTGGCTGATCCGAACAAGCTGCTCCTGGACTTCCCAGGCCAGGCTCAGAAATCCCCGGTGACATCAGCAGAGTCCTGGGAATTAGACTAGTTAATTACGGAGCCAGCAGAGGGAGCACAAGCCCGGCTAAAACAGCCCTGTCTCTGGCCTCTCAGCAAACAGTGATGGCCAGAGGGCGGGATGCAGGAAACCTGAGTCACCAGCAGTCAATTGACACTGTCTTCGATTTTTGGGGATAGTGTTAGCATAAATATACAATACGGTCCTCCCCACTCTAAGCATACATGTGGGCTTCCTGGGTGGCCAAGGAGCTGGCAGCTGTGTGTGTGCACGTGTGTGCATGTGTGTATGTGCATGCATGCATGTGTGTGTGTGCAAATGTGTGTTTCCCTTGGTATTGTGGTGACACCTCCTGCTGGTTGGATAACCCAGCTCAGATGGCGAGACCTGCCTGGAGCGAGCCTTCTGACTCGATCAGGAACAAGACACAGATCAGCAATGCATTTTCACCCGGCAAATGAACTTAGCCCAGCGCGTGTGCGGAACAGGCACGGGTGCAGGGAATCGGGTTATGTTACGATTACTCATTACAATTTGTGTCGACGGGTCTCAGGAAGAGCGCATGGACAAAGACCAGCCCCGAGTCTCACCTGGCCACACTGGGAAGCGGCTGAACATTGAAACCCTCTCATTTGTCTACGTGAAAATAGGCACCGTGCCTCAGGCCATGCCACATGTATGTTTTTACTTTCAGCTCCTCACAC
>NW_006284107.1:19529-20043 GCF_000327345.1 Myotis davidii
TAAAATTAAAAATCAGAGTCGAGCAGCCATTTCTTCACAGGGGCCTTTCAAGCAAACAGCACTTTAGGGAGAAGGCTGCCCTGAACTTCCTGCCTGCACTGTGTTCCTGCCTCTGAGCAGCTCTTATATAGGGGCCCCTGGAATCCTATTTCAACCAATAGGACTGAGGCTTTCCCGTCCAATCAGAGCGGCACAGCTATACCCGGAATCTCTAAGTGCATGAGGATGGACCAATCAGGGGCAAGGGGCAGGGGCTTCTGTCTATATAAGCCAGCTCCCCTCAGCTCCCTAGGCCCACTTTCCTTCCTACCAAAGCCTGTTCCTAGGCTGGAGCCAGAGCTGGAGCTGGAACTAAAACACCAAAGACACCTCAGCCCAGGCCACCTCACCTCCGAACTGTCCCACGGCCATCCCCAGTCACAACTGAATACGGTTTCCATCTTCACCCCCCACCCTCCCAGATTGGGGGTTCCTGTTGGCATGGGTCGGTGCCAGGGACCATCGGTTGGCAGTT
>NW_006284108.1:0-964 GCF_000327345.1 Myotis davidii
GTTGAATGGAGTAAATTCAGAGTGTGGAATTCAGAATGCAGAATCTCAGAAGGGAACGTGGGGGAGGGTATAAAGAAAAGAAAGAAAAAAAAACATCCTTCCCTATGGAGTATGCACACACACAAACAATAAAAACAAAGTCACCTGAGACTTGAGCATTTACTTCTGTTCTCGGAAAGCAGTGGGAAAGCTCTACCTTGATGGGTTCTGGGTCTGCTCTAGATTTGTGTTTATAAATCTGTCTTCTGTCAGTTGTGTCCCTGGAAATGCTGATCCCCCTCATGTAAAGTTCTCCTACTTCACATGAGTGGATTGCTTTTGGTTTTGTTGTAAGAAATGTCCAAATCTGTGGAGAATTTTTTTCAGTTTATTTGACACAAGCCTATGACATTGCCAGGAAGCAAGAAGAAAACACACTGAGGTGGGAGAATGGCAGTTTTGCACCTTCTTTATACATTAGACTCTAAGGAGAAGACATCAGGGGGTTGTATGAAATTCACTGGTGATAAATTAAGGGAGAGAGTTGAGGAACGAAATCTCTGGGATTGGATAAAAAGTTTAAAAAAAATAGACAGAAACTTCTTTTTACATGTTATAGAATAGTTAACACTGCCTATTTAACACAATAACAATAATAATTGGGGTCTGTGGTCTGCTGTGTTGGGAGATTGTGCCCTTAAGATTCTGTAAAACGGAAATTTCCCTGAAAATCCAAAGGTATGTTATCCCAGATGCAAAAACACAATAGCCAGGCTTAATAAGGTACAAATCGACCTCTGCAAAACAAAACAAAACAAAACAAAACAAAAAACAAGGTTAGGGCATAACTACCCCTATGGCTTACTTTTGCTTAGAAAGTTTTAACTTCAAGCCATCTTATATGGTTACTTTTGGCCTCTGAGTTCCTAAGATTAGCCATGGCATGCCAGGATCCCTGAGCTTACTAGGTTTAGTATGTGCCATA
>NW_006284108.1:1190-3529 GCF_000327345.1 Myotis davidii
AGTAGTTAAGCTTCAGGTCAATAAATCCTTGGGATCTAAATGTGGTGGAGGTATTTGTAAGTAAAAGAAAAAGTTCTTTCTTTTCCTTTACAGTGGTCTTTCACAATGAATGAGAAGCACCTGCTAATTCAGTGGTTCTCAACCTTGGCTGCACATTAGAATGACCTGGGAATCTTTAAAATCCTGATTTCTGGGCCTCATCATTAGTAACAAAGAAACGGAATTTCTGTAAGATGAGACCCAGAAATCAGGATTTTAAAAAGATTCCCAGGTGATTCTAATGTACGGACAAGATTGAGAACCATTGTCTTAGGACAGTGATGGCAAGCCTTTTGAGCTGGGCATGTCAGCATTTTGAAAAATCCTAACTTAACTCTGGTGCCCTGTCAGAAATAGGAATTTTTTGATATTTGCAACCATAGTAAAACAAAGGCTTATATTTTTGATATTTATTTTATATATATACCTACATCATCAACAGAAGAGAATAGAAAACACAGAAATAAATCCAGCATATGCTTTCAAGTACTCTTTGTCAAAACTGCAAGACAGAGAAGATCACTACTCACATGGAAGCACAACAATACTGGACACCACTGATAAAAGTAAACGCAACCTGCATAACAGAATTGAATATCAGCGCTAAAACTTAAAATGCCTCAGGACAACCTAGAGAAAAAGTTTTGGATGTTTGTTTTGACATGATTTTCCAAATGTGACACCAACCACAAGACAAAAAAGAAAGAACACACAGTCCAGATGGCAACAAATAAAGAAAAAAGCTTCTTCACAGCACAACAGCAATAAACAAAATGAAATGAAAGGAAATCTAGAGAACATAAGAAAATACTTGCAAATCCTATGAAAGAATCGCTTGGATAGATTGTGGATTCAGTTCTGATCAGCACAATAAAGCGAATATTGAGATATGGACAGAAATTCACACAAATAGTTGGAGTTCCTAGGGAATAAGAAAGTTATGTTAATACTATACTGGAGGTTAATAACAATGCAATGACTTTTCTGAAAACCAAACTCGATATAACTTCATTAAAAATACTTTATTGCTAAGCACTAGTAACAAGCATCTGAGCTTGCTAGAAACATGGTGGCACTAGACCTGCTGAATGCAGGGATGCCAAAAAACATGGATTTTGTAGAAAAGCGGGTGGGGGAGCAATATCTGCAAAGCACAATTAAACACATGCAAGAATATGCTCCTGACCGAAACCGGTTTGGCTCAGTGGATAGAGTGTCAGCCTGTAGACTGAAAGGTCCTGGGTTCGATTCCGGCCAAGGGCATGTACCTAGGTTGCGAGCACATCCCCAGTAAGAGGTGTGCAGGAGGCGGCTGATCGATGTTTCTCTCTCATCGATGTTTCTAACTCTCTATCTCCCTTCCTCTCTGTAAAAAATCAATAAAATATATTTAAAAAAAGAAAAGAATGTGCTCCTGGGTGTCATAAACAATAAATATATAATATAAACAAGGTAGTCAAAGAATGTTTAACCGTAAAATACAGTTATTAAGCAGGATAACGTACAGAAACAATTCTTCAAAAACAACGTACAAGTGACAAACAGGAATATAGAAAAAGCTTTCCTCACTGATTAAGGTGGAATCCCTGAGGCTTCCTGCAACACTACCAGCCACAAGTCCTTCCCTGTGAATTTAGTGCAGCGGGGAGTACTGGGACTTCAGGAATAGAAGGGAGCAGCAGAAACAGACCAACCCTCCCCAGGACAGCAACTACCCAGCAAACTGGAAAAATCAAACAGTACCACAGTCTACATGGGAGGACAGAGCACACCCTGGGAAATGGGGCCTGGGAAATGGCAAACCAAAGTCCAGGTCACTGGCGAGAGTGAGGGTCTTACCCAGCGAGGATAGAAGTTCAAAGTTCTCCCGCATCACATTCAGGTACAGCTGTCTCTGACCCTCATCAAGGAGGCTCCATTCCTCCCTGGAGAAGAACAGGGCAATGTCCTCCAAGGTCACACCAACCTGTCACAATGGAGACAATTGAAAGCAGAGCTGTCTCTTTGAGAACCAGTAATCCTACTCCTTACACACCTTCCGAACCTTCAACCTCTTCCAGGCCCCTGGTTACTGTGGACACCAGGCCCCAATGCCAGTGCAGGCTGCTCTCTCATCACAATCCCATTACTCATTGTGATGGCCCTCAGCAGAGCAGCCTGATTGGGTGGGAAGGATTGGAGAAGGCAGGGGGAGCAAGCAATGCCATTTAAGGTCTGGGCGATGTAGTTTAGAGAGCTTGTCTTCCAGCCGGATCCAGGACCACCCCAGGCCCCTGATGGACCCACAGCCGGGAAAGACC
>NW_006284108.1:4083-4527 GCF_000327345.1 Myotis davidii
CCCAGTGGGGTCTGTGAGCACCAGTGGCGGCTCCGACAATGGGCTGTGAGGCAGGGACCACCACTCTCCGGCCTTCTCCGAGGGACTGCGGACACGGAAAACCTCACCGCCTGAGACAAAAATCTGAGAAAACGAAATCCCGCCACAAGGATTATCGGCCCCGCCCTAAAGCAGCGGCCAAATGGAAATGCCTTCTCTGACCCTCCATTGGCTCAGCCTGATGCCATTCCATGCGTGGCCTTCTGGGTAATGTAGTTTCTAAGCGCCAAGGCCAGGATCCAGTATTTCTCAGTTGACTCTAGGACTGGATTTAGGACCAAATAGCCCAAGAACACACCAAGCACACTCAGGGTCCTCTAGCGCCTTCACGAGGTGATTTTCGAGGCAAGTTTGTTTCTCCTGCACCTGCACGGCTTCCTTTAGCTGCGGGTTTTGCATATATTT